>NW_010208304.1:0-4427 GCF_000695765.1 Mesitornis unicolor
TGTTTGAGGCTATACCATTTATCACACTAGTGTCGTATTTTTATTAACAAAAGGAAAAAGAAAAGGAGGCTGGCTTCTCTCCTGGCTTAGATGAGAGCAGGTAATGAATCTCTGCACACAGAAGATGACTCTTATCTCCCTGGCCTTGTTCCCAAACCTACTTATTTAAAAAACTCCCCCATCATGAGATAATGGGAACAAAGAAAGTCATCAAAGAAACAAAAAAGCAATCAGAAGCTTTACAGAAGCAGAGGAGCACCAATGATTTCCACCTGATCTTCTCCTGCTGGGACAGGTCTTGAGGTCAAGATACTATAAATGAGAAGAAGTCACTTTGGGGAGTGCAATCACTGCAGATGCTCTCTACATCAAAAAGCTATTTTGCAGAGCTTGGTGTTGCTAAGGGCCTCTATACCTGGGTCATGCTCAGCTTGGCATGGAAGAGTCAGCAGCTCAGCCCTTGCACCCACCACATTGGTGGTGGGGTGGCTTGGCTGTGTTAGCAGGAAGTCACACCCTGCACCCAAATATCGGCTGCTCTGGTGCTGGTCCTGGCCATGGTGGGTGCCCAGGGAAGGGCAGCGGGGCTCTGATCCCACCACAGACCTGCATGGACCAGAACTGCTTCCCAGTAGCCACAGCTGGGGGTTGAGGGCACTTCCAAACCATCTCAACACAAAGTCTGATCCCTTCAAACAACTCACACCTACACAACAGCACACCTAAATCAGGGTTGGGGTGACGTTGATGAACTGGAGATATCTGGGATAAGGTGACCCAGTCGGTCCATCACTGCTTGGTCCATTCAATCCCTTCAGAGACCTTCTCCCTCCCCAGGGCTCCTGGGCTGTAGGAGAAAAGAGGCACCAAGAGACCAAGTAAGAGCTCAGAAAAGTAGCGCCTGCTCCAATGTCAATGTCAATCTGCCTTCAGCAGACCTTGCATTGCACCGGGAGACATCACAGAGGAGAGTTTAGAAACAGGGCTAACCAAAAGGAAGGCTGGCTTAAAAAACTGCAAAAACTCAGAAAATCTTGTTAAAATCAGCCTAAACAGGCTCAACCACAGCTCTCGCCTTCAAACCAGGGAAAAAAAGTCCCAGGTTTATACACCAATTTATTTCTACACATTTTAACAAATCACCATTTCCCTCCCATCCTCCTTCCCTGGAGCAGCAACTGCTGCAGCTCAGGTTAGTGTTCCTCCTCGTTCCTAAAGCCTTGGAGATACGCTTGACCTTCGTTATCACCTTGTTTTAATTTCCAGCCTCCCTTTGCTCACCCTCCCCTCTGGAGCCCTGCCAGGCTTTCTCTATCCCTTGAGACCATCCTTGCTGCTATTTCACTTGGGTTTTGTTTTAATCACCTTCTCCTCCGATTGTTCCACTTCCCTCTTTTACAGCCTTCCTCAATGCTGTGCCACCTCACCAGCCTTTTTGGGAGCACCAAATGGACCAGATCAGATTACACTTTTAAAATATCTACTCTTTTCTTGGTTTCTTCCCTACCCTGGGAAGAGCTTCAATACTTCTCTCCCTGCTGGCACGATTCCCAGAAGCAAAGCTTCATGGGCAAAGCCAGCGATGATCTGAAGAGCCCGAGCAGTCTGGCATTATGGCTTTAGGTCAAATCCAGGGTCCACCAGTTGCCCAATACAGCCCAACACCAACAGGCTGCATTTGGCTGCACCAAACTCCAGCTGTGGCCTCCAGGAAGGTGCTCTCCAGCCCCAACCAGCTCAAGGTTGTTTTAAACCCTGGAGAAGGAGGTCTGATCCCCCTTCCAAATCTCATGCCTTCCTGCTAATTTATAGCTTTTGCTTTCCTTGCCATTCCCAAACAACATCCAAGCCTTATCCAAGCCTTAAGTTCCTGGCTTTGGAGGCATCCCGTGGCAGTAAGTTTCACAGACCCAACCCAATGGGAGAGCATTTCCTCATGGACACAGCTTCTTCCTTAAACAAACCTTGTGTTTATGAGATAGGGAGATCAGAAACATCCAACGCAGATGGCCACTCAGTAGGTTAGAGATGCTCTAGTCTCCTTTTCTCTGGCTCTGCTTGGCTCTATGCCTCCTCCCCAGCTTTTTCCAGCCCCTCTCAGTGATTTTTTTCCCTCTGGCTGATCATTGTTCTCATTGCCCTTTGCTTGCAGATGGTCCTCTGAGAGCTCGCTGTTGACATGATGCCAGCTCTCCTCAATCCCAGCTGCTCAATTGCATTAGGAGACAGCTACCACTCAGCAGAGACCACTCCTCTCCATCACACCAGGGCCATTGCTGGAAGAGGGTTTGCTCACCAAAACTGCCATGGATGGGTAACCTCTCGGTCCCGTCCCAGCAGCCAGACTGCCCTCCAGCCACACTCAAAGCCTCCCAGACCTACCTGGATCTCCCCACCCATCCTTCCTCCTTGATGTCCATCCCGCTGTGCTGCTGAGTGACTTCATCCTCTCCAAACCTCTTCTTCAGGCTTTCCCATCCCCTTTGGCTTGTGAGAGCCTCTGTGGTCCCAGTCCAGCAAACCTTACCCACAGAGAGGTCCTCTGTGCTCACAGAGCAGCCCCCAGACTGAATTTTTTGACACTCTGGGTGGTGAGATCCTGGCACAGGTTGCCCAGAGAGGTGGTAGATGCCTCATCCCTGGAAACATTCAAGGTCAGGTTGGATGGGGCTTTGGGGCAACCTGATCTAATTGAAGATGTCCCTGCCCATGGCAGGGGGGTTGGACCAGATGACCTCTAAAGGTCCCTTCCAACCCAAACCACTCTGCATTTCTATGATTCGAGCCAACAGGGTCTAGCCCCACTCCACGGGGACAACCCAGACTGCCACCCAGGCAGGAGGGATGCAAGCGGAAGAAAACAAGGGGGGAAAAAGCAGGGCAGACCAGAAAGGAGGTGAAAGCAGCTCTTCTTTTTCACCAGATCAAGATGTTTTTGGAGGCATGAACACTGGGTTCATTCATGAAGCAGCTAAGTGGCGGGTTTTCGACGGAAATAATGAATTAGCAAGGATGAGCAGCGACAGGATAAATGACCTTCTTCCTGCCTCCCAAAGTGTCCTGTTTCTTTCATAACCTGGAGGCCAAATGCTTGTTAAGCTTCACGGCACTCGGCCCCAGTGACCTGGGGCCTCCAGGGAAGCCCAAGGGCTTGGAGAGGAGCCACCTCCTTCCCCATGGCTCTGCATCCTTCCCACCCAAATCCATGGGGAACTGAGGGCTGGAGGGGACCCCACGTGGTGCTGGGGATGTGACGGATGAGCTCTGCCACCCAGCAAGGTGACAGCTCCATGGCCAAAGCCATGAAGCTGCATCAGGGAAGGTTCAGATGGAATATCAGGAAAAGGTTCTTCACTCAGAGGGTGGTCAGTCACTGGAACAGGCTCCCCAGGGCAGTGGTTACGGCACCAAGCCTGTCAGAGTTCAAGGAGCATCTGGACGATGCTTTTAGTCACATGGTTTAGTTTTGGGTAGACCTGAGAGGAGCAGGGAGTTGGACTTGATGATCCTTATGGGTCCCTCTCAACTTGAGATATTCCATGACTCTATGATCACTCCTGCACACCAGCCTGGTGGGACCCAGCTGAACCCATCCATCATTGCTCAATGGCAAAAAAAATCCCAGTTCACAAGTTCTGCGAACCCAGTGCCTTCCACCAGTGCACAATTTGGCTTCAGAAAGATACAAAGAAAGCAGTTCGAATTTTGGTTCCTGCTCTTTCAAAAATCTATCAGAGGGATTCACTACAATACACTAACACAGCGGATTAAAGCAGAAGTTAAACTGCCATTCCATTATCTATTTAAAAGCACCACTTGAACTGCTTTTATTTGGCATACATCTCCCGCTAAAGAGGCACTCCTTGACTGTGTAAATCAGCGAGCAATTGTGTTTTAACAGCCTTTAGAATGGCATTTCCCCATAGGTTTAGATGGACTATCAGACAGAAAACCTCTTCCAAAACTCACTCATCATAACAGATGCAAGCACAGAGCTCTTTACTGTTCCTCTCCCACCGAGACAAATAAAAAACAGGCTTGTAAAGCTCACAAAGCATAGATCATTCCCACTTTTCGCCCTGCTGCATGAATATCCTTAATGACAGGTCAAAATGAATAATTTCATTAGCAGAGAAGAACTATACAGCTCCCACTGAAGGAGGGACTTTATTTTTCAGTAAAAGATTTCAAGTGTGTATATAACAATATCTGTGAACTGCAAAACAAAAGGGAGGTTGTTGGATTATCTCTGCTCCACCAGAATAAATCTGCTTTTGGTTGGTTGGGGATATTTTTACTTTTTTTTCCAGGATCTGCTGCTTCTGGTAAAACACTATTCTCAATATTTTTACAAGGTATTTTGATGGAGAAACCTGGAGCAAGAGCATTCATGAGCTAGTGAAGTTTTAAATGTAATGCTGAGGGGA
>NW_010208305.1:0-2813 GCF_000695765.1 Mesitornis unicolor
GGTCCCTCTGCAGAGCCTCCCTACCCTCAGATCAACTCTCCCTCTCAACTCGGTGTCATCTGCAAACTGACTGAGGGAGCCCTCAATCCCCTCATGCAGATCATTGATCAAGATGTTAAACAGGACTGGCCCCAAAGCCGAGCCCTGGGGAACACCACTTGTGACTGGTCACAACTGGATTTAGCTCCATTCACAACTCTCTGTGCTTGGCCATCCAGTTTTTAAGCCAGCAAAGCGTTTTTCCCAAGTGTGCTCCCTCAAGCAGGCCTGGATGGCATTTAGGACATGAGATCCTAGATGAGACTGGTGAGATTGTGGCCAACTAATTGAGAGATGAAACATCTACACCGAGCTACTAAAGAGGGTGAAGTCACCTGGGCTTTAAAAATGCAAAACGCTTGACTTCCCTTCACAGTTATTGGTGCTAAACTCAACCCATGTGCCTGGGAACAGAGGCACTGAAGGGAAACGAAGAAGGAAATAAGACTTTATATCACAGAGAACTGAATAGGTGATGCTGGAAGACACCTGAGGTTGAGTTTTGGTTGAGTTTTGAGTATCACCATGGAGGGAGACTCCACAGCTTTGCTGAACCTGTTCCAGCATTCAATCACCTTTACAGTAAAAAAAAGGTTGCTTTGCATGTTTAAGTGAATTTTCCTGCTTCAGTTTGTGCCCATCACCTCCTTTTCTGCCACTGGATACCACCAAGAAGTGTAACTATGCCTTCTTACTGGTTCCTACCAGGTATTTACACACATGGATAACATCCCCTGAGCCTTCTCATCTCCAGGCTGAGCAGTCCCAGATCTCCCAGCCTCTCATACATCAGATGCTCCAGGCCTTTAAATGTCCTCATGTCCTTTCGCTGAACCTCACGAGGTTCCTGTCTACCCCAGAATGGCCAGTATGCTGACTGGAGTGACTACTAACTAGCTAAGTTTGACCAAGGGATAAAGGAGAGAAGTCCTGTTCTGGGTGAGAAACTACTACTGAAAACAGCCCACCTAATTTTCAGAAGCACCCAAAATGCTCAGTGGGTGAAAAAGGACCAGCACAAGGTATCTGGATCAGAAAACAGGACAAATAGCAAAACAAGAGCAATGGAGAAGCAACACCCTGAACAAAGAGGATGGTGACAAAAGGTGACAGAGTAAAGAGGACATTGGTAATAACAGAAGTTAATTATTGGAAGAAATTACTTGTTAGCACCAAACTGCCTGGAAATGCTGAGGAGACAGAGCATGACACCCAAACCTCCAGGTTACCTGGCCCGTGTGGTAATGAGAAAAACCAAACAGTGCTCAGACACACAGAGAAATGTAAGTCCTGTTACGTGAAACCTGCATCAGTGAACTCTGTCTGGTTATTCCCCACTCAAAAAAGATAACACAGACAGGAGTGAGAAAATAAACTGTTTACACAGACCAAGAACCTTGACAAACAGTTCTGCTGTTCAAGACAGGCCTTTTGCACAGCCAAGAGGAGGAGCAGGGAGCAAGACACCATCCTGAGCAGCATGTGATGAATACTGTCCTTTGTGAGTGGTTAAACACAAACCCTGCTGCCTCCACAACTCACCCATTACAAGCAGGGACCTCATCTCCTTACCTGGGATTCAGTGAGGTATCCAGCATCATTCCCTTGATCAAGACCAGTCTTTACAACCTAGAGAAAGAACAATAAAGATACGCTGCTGTTAAGTCGTGTCAACAGCTACGCTTCAATGAGATTATCTGCTTAGCTGCACCTCCTGTTTTCACCAGTGTCCTCTCCTCGATATTCAAAGGACACTTCAGACTCTCTGGGTCCTGCCCATGCTGCTCAAAGCAGAGCCATGAATCACCTTTTCCTAGCACAAAATAACT
This sequence comes from Mesitornis unicolor, assembly GCF_000695765.1. Classification (NCBI taxonomy): domain Eukaryota; kingdom Metazoa; phylum Chordata; class Aves; order Mesitornithiformes; family Mesitornithidae; genus Mesitornis; species Mesitornis unicolor. Next base: position 1,869 of record NW_010208305.1, read on the forward strand.
ACGATGGCAAGGAATTTTCTACCAGGTTGATTTTGGACGTACACCTTGTGGATTCAGGAACTGTTTTCAGTAGGGCTGTGCTCCTGTAATGTCATTTTTCTTCAGAGTCAGAGGAGCATTCACAGGTTTTAGAGAAGTCTTGGCAACAACTTAAACAGTGAAAAGGCATTTTAAAATAAGGACTCAACCATGGACAGTGTCTGTAATATAATGTCTGTGTGACTTGAGGACTAATTTTTAAAGCATTGTGTGGTTAGTGCCGTGAAAACAGCACTTGGTACTGTCCTGGCTTCAAACAAGTTAACCCAGCTCTTTAGAAACTGTGTAGGAAACCTGGAAAACTGCAGCTGAAAATTTAATGGACAAACTAATGCAGCTAAGCTGTTCCTTGATTTGGATTCTTGATCTTCCCTTTACTGCTACCAGTACCACATAAATTGGTGATCATGTTCTGGGGAAGCTATTCTGAATTTTACCATGCTTGCTCGATACACCACACAGCCAGCACCCATCAAGACTGATCTGATCTTGACTGCAAGCAAGGAACCACCTTCCCCGTGCTGGAATATTACCCACAGATCCATCTTCACCGTAGTTTTTTGGGCCTGGGAGTTACCTCAATGATCTTCAGCGGAGCAGGGTAAAGTCCTTTGGTTTGCTTCTGAACTTTGCTCTCCACCGTCTTGTAGACTTGCTGCCTCACGAAGGGAAGAGCCATAGCGTAGTCTGTTATCTCTGCGAGACGGGACAAAACACGTCTCAGCACAGCGCGATAGGCACAATCAGCCTTTAAATGATTAACCGGAAAGTTCAGGAGTATAGGTGTGAACGGTGCATATCTGGAGCAGAAACATGCCCCTGAAACTCAACCACGGTCTGCTCAGAAGGGTTTGTATGGCTCGTTCCAAGGACAAGTCTCACTTAGGGCTGAAGCATCCAGTTAAA
>NW_010208306.1:0-22793 GCF_000695765.1 Mesitornis unicolor
CAGGACCTGGCACTTGGCCTTGTTGAAGATATTATTAGTCAAAGGTTAAATGCAGTATAATAAGCTTTCAATTAAAAATAATACTTGGTTTATAGTAAGGCATGCCTTTTTCTGTTGGATTTTTTGCATTGTTTAACTAAAGGAGGAGGGCAGTTGATAGTTATTGTTCCAGAAAGTTTCAATATAGAATGGGAAACTAATGCTATTCTCAGCTGTTTTGTAAGGATAGATCTCAATGCTTTTAGGAACCATAGATGTGAACAAAGTGGCAACAACAGCTAATCTAACCCAGCAAACCCCTTTGCACCATTTTAGTCTATGATTAGTTGGAGATCTTAACATTTGTATTTATTACTCTTTTGCCTGAGTAAGAGTATTTAAGATGTCTCTGAAAGGTTTCTGCTAAAAAAAAAAAAAATCTGTGTGGATTTTCATGGCCATCCAAGGAACTAATGGCTATGTTTCCTGGAGTATCATAGAACTATCAAAACTCTACCTGACTAGGCGATAACTTTGAAATGGGATTTAATGTAGTAAAATTGCATCTAGATATTTACTTGAAATAGTTTTACGTCAATCATACCAGTCTAACCAAGAGGTTTCTTTCCCAGGAAAAAAAACCCGTGGATAAAATAACACTATTGGCTCTTGTGCTTGGAACTGGAGGACGACTGTATCTCTACAGTTTTCTAGCTGTTTGTAATTCTTCAATGTTATTATTTGGCAGTAAATTAAAATTGCAAATTTAGGGATGCAATTTACATACCACCTCATTTACTTCTAGATAACCATATATTGCCTTAATCATTGCCACTGCGAGAAAAATGGAAAAGCTCTTTATATTCAGTAGGATGGTTTTCCCAGGAAGTTTATGTTGCATTTACTTAAAGAAACAACAATACATCACTAGTAACGCTGAGATAAATGCAGTAAATGAAAGCTGTTGCATAGTATTTTAGTGATTTTCATTTTATTACTTTCCACTAGTCACTTACCAGAAAAAAAATTCTTTTCTCTCAGGTTGCATGGAGACTTTAATGTTATTCTTCATACAGCATGTGCCATGGAAATGCTGCATTTTTATGTTATCATTCCTGCCTTCGTGGGTGTATTAAAAAGAAAAAAATTTGAAAACACATTTTATTTAGCATACAGATTAACCTTATAAGGATAATGGTGACTTAGTTTATAAAGCTGTCTAATAACACTAACTCCCAAGCAGTGATGAAGCATTGCATGAGATTACAGTAGCTCTTTGAGATCCAAATCACACCGCGTTACATTAATTATTTTTCTCTGATTTTTTCCAATAAAGTTGACCTTAGTATTCAGTGCTGAATTTGTTCTTATTTTGCTTGGTTAGTTGGTTGTTTTTGCTAAGCTTTGAGCTATTGTTTTCATTGCTAGCCTCTTTCAGTTTGGCACCATGAAGAATGGATCAGAGTCAGATACAGATCCCTTATATAAAGCTTTATTGTTTTTTATGGTATTTTCTGCTGTCTTGCTGGAGACAGTGAGGTACTAAAGAAATAAACCTGCCTTTTACTTAAACCAGCATACACTAAACTATGCACAAGAGCAGATATTTCTGAATAATAGCCTCAAAGCCAGAGATTATATGCCTCATCAGCTGTTTGGCTTTAAGTTATTTTTATTCAACAGTTGTGGAATGGTTTGGCAGCTATCTGTTATTTTGTTTTGTGAGGGTTCTTTTGTTTTGCTTGATTTTTCTGCTGCAAAACTCCAACCACTGTCAAGTTTCTCTATCTTCTGGTAATTCTTCTGTTATTCTTCTCCCTTTCCAAAGCAAAGGCTCATTTATAGCACCTTTTAAGACACCAAAAATCAGTTGTCTGGCATAGGACTGCTTTGTGGTACAGCACAATCCAAAGAGCAAGTGATGGCTTCCAAGGAGGCATCCAAATATGAACCTAGCATCCTATGCTTCTATGAGTACCTGGTGCTAAGTGGTTGCCATGTGTTTGATTAAGCAGCCATCATTTTTCCATAATGGAGAGATCCATCATTTGGAAGTCAGGGGGAAAAACCTCTCCTTCTGCATGTTTTCATTAAAATTTTCCTCAGGTGAAGGATTCAGCCTCACACGTTTCTTTCTTACAGACAGAGTGTATTCACTGATTAGAGATTTAGAACATGCCGTGCAGACAAATTAAACTATCCTACTGTTAATTTACATGTTGGATAGAATCATTTATCAAAGTGTATGAGTATTTTGAACCCAAGCAGGGTTCAAAAAGCCTTGGATCTAGGGTATAGCCCATTCCAATTGAAGGAATCTTGTCTTTTCCCCATCCTCAACTTATCCTGAAGTCTTCTATCCTCCCAACTGTGTCCTACTCCTACTCAGTTGCACATGAGCCAAAGCAAGACCTCAAAACTTCCTCCTCTTTCTCCTTGGATCCTCTCCTGCCATGCTAACTGGTCTTGGGGCCCTCAATTTCTCCAAAATTGGCTTCTTGCCATGCTTCTGATGGGAATTTTGAAAGGTCTGAGGTAAACTGCATATTTCACACGCTGACAGGATGTGATTTGAGAGTTAGATGGTTGAGATTAGATTGAGGCAAGGGAGTAATAGGTATATGGTAGGTCTAGTTCCAGGCACTTACACCTTGTGTCCTCACTTCTTGCTCAACCCATGAGGCCAGTAACATTGAGCCTCAACCCCTTTGTTCCAAATTTTATTTGGCCTGAATGAGAATTACTTTAAGGGGATCTTGAACATTAATATGTCCTGTGAACATCTGTAGATTGAGGTTTTACCCACTGCTATGTTTACCTTCCAGAGTCATAGTTTACTATTAAGTTTGGAATTTTTAAAAAATGACCTGCTTATGTAGTAAGAGTCTGAGTAATGATACCTCTAGAGATATATCGATTTGGATAATCTTGTTAATATGCATTGTGGACTTCTTCAATAGAAATTGACAAGTCGGATAGGAATTGTTTCAAAGGAGTCATTAATTCCTTAATATGTTAATGATCCATGATAATGGAGTCCCTCCATAGTCACTGTCAGGCATCATAATGGTCTTAGTACATGAAAATGGATGTAGCTCCTCTCTCATTCTATCCTGAAGTCATACCTCTTCCTTATGTAAAACTGCACAGTAAGACTAAAAAACAGCGGGGAAACCTGAAGTTGTAAGATGTAATAAATCCACAAGAAACTTATGTTTGTGTTGGAGCAATACAAAAGCTTTCAAAAGACTGCAGCCTGATACTAACTGAAGTGTGGAAAGCTTGTAGAGTTGAGTTATGTTAATTTTATTCTTATTTTTTGTTGTAAAAAAAAAAAAAAACAACCAGCACACACTAATAAAACCAGGGTAACGTTGTTACTTTATTTTCTAAGGAAAATGGGAAACAAAAATGTTAAGTAGAAAGAATGGATAGCATCAAGCTTCCTATCTTGCATTTAAAATTTTAAAATGCATAAAATGCTAAAAATTTAGGGTGTTCTTAGTCAGCATTTCTAGATGAAGTGTCAGCAGGTTTCCCTTTTTGTACACAGGATATCAGAGATAATTACATTAGAGACCAATAATCTAACCACTCTGAGGTCAATCAGTACTGATCTTTCTTGTGCTCAGCCTTGATCTAATATGTAACTGAAAAGTTGAATTATTTGAATGAGAGAAAAGGAATGACTCTCCCAACCAGCTTGGTAACTTTATGGCTGGAGCTTTTGCTTGCATGGAAGAAATGTGGAATGAAATTATTTGTCAAAAGGAGGCAGAGAAATTATGTTTTAAGTCTGCTTTCCATATAGCTATTCATATGCTTACATGTTGTAGAAGAGCTCCTTGATATTCCCACAAATCTTTAATTCTTCCAATGCATGCCTGTATCAAAATGAAATATCACTAAAAGATGTAGGACAAGATGATAAAACGAATAGCAACAAACTGCCAGAGTCACATGGTTGCTTTCTGATTTTAAGTTCCCCACGTTAATCAGCATATTTAGATGTATAAATCAGTAGAGGTAGTGGTAGAAGATTACAGATTGTAATAACTAGCAAGTTTAAAAATAAAAAAGGAAGTAAAAGAATAAAATAAATATTAATGAATGTAGTGTATGCAAATAGAGAGTATATGTATTTGGAATTAGACTTTCTTAGTTGTGGAAGCATGCATGCCCTTGGGAACCTTGATGGAAAGGAAACATGTAACAAATTATCACTGTTGCTCTTCATAAATTCTATGTCCGCTGGTTTCAGAAAGGTTGTGGTAAATCAGAAGGGTAAGAGAAAGAACACATTGATTTTTTTGAATAGGACTGCTACCATATGAGGAGAAACTAAGCAAGTTTAGGACACTACTTGGAAAAAAAAAAAGTCATGATGATGAACACTGGCATGTAAATTGAGTAAAGAAAGCAAATGGGAAAGAATGTCCGGTCTTCCTCATGATAGACAAGTCAGGGAATACCTAATGAAAGTATTAAGTGCCAGACATAAATAGTTTTCCACACAATGCATAATTAAATAGGGAAGTTCACTTCTGCTAACCACTTTATTAATAGCTTCAAAAGCCATTAAACAAGTTCAAGTAAGAAAAATGCATTAAGCCCTATTGAAACACTGTTTTGATGAAGCCTCTGTTTGCCCTTAAGCCACAACTGATTATGGAAGGCTACATAAGAAGTAATGCTGTTTATTTGCCCTATTTTCTCTTTTGAAATCTTTGATCAAGTACATAATTTCTATAATTCTTAATATTTCCATCATAAATGTGCTTGCTCTCTTTCTCTCATGCACATGAGCTTTTGTTGCACTCTCTTTACTTACTGATTCATGCAGGTTCAGAAAAGAGGTCCCAGTTGAAGGTCTCAAGCCATACACTTGAATAATTCACAGTTTCTTGATCCCCTCCATGTTGCATACCTAGATTTGTTTGAAGATCTCCTCTCTGATGGAGATCACAGTCCCAAAATGTCATTATAGCATCTAGCCTTCTATGGAATTAGCTGCTATTAGGGGTTATGATCTTACCAGCATCTCCACAGATGGATGTCCATATTCATCAAGTCCTCAAAAGCTTTTCATGTTGTGTAGCTGGTAACTATGGAGTTAAAATTGTATATTTAACATTTTTGCTGATATTGGCCTACATTAGCGCTTTCTGCTGTACTGGCTGTGGAACGGAGGAATTACCATATACCCTGTAAGCTCCTGACACTCCCTTCCCTGAGGATACTTCTCGGCATTGAGTTTTGCTGCCTTCAGATCAATCTGCCCAAAATCACTAGAGGTAAAAAAATAGATAAAATGACTGATTTTGGCTACTGCATGACAGTTTTAATTTTGATCATTTTACAAAGCAGTAAAATAAATATGGGCATGATTATCGCTTGCTAGAAAGGACATGAGTTTGAATATTTTCTTTAAACTCTTCTTTAATCTAGCCAAGCAATTTGCCCATGGCTGGCAGGTGGCAGCACCCCTGAGCCCCTTTAGCCGGGGGAGCACAGCCCCCAACTGGAGTCGCACCTCCCTGCCCGTTCCGCTCCCAGCTTTCCCTTTTTTGTGCAACTTTTCTTGATTTTTTTTTTTCATGAAAAATAAGTTATTTTCAAATATTATTTTTTTAAATCATAAGACTTCAGTGGTTGAAGATTAAGATATGCAGATGCACCTCATGTTTTCAGATGATAATCAGAAGATGAAACATTGTGATCTTTATTTTTTTAATTTTTTTTTTAAATGTGATACCTGACTCTTCAGGCTCTACTGCAGCTGAAAAATGGAATATGAAAAGCAATATTGAAAAATGAAGTCTTCATTGCTACTCTCAAAATAAGTAGGCCAGCATGTACCTGTTATTCATAGTAGCATTTTATTGTATGAAGCTTGAAATTAGTTTTAATTCCTTGATTATAAAAACTGTTAAGAGAACATGCATTTTGTTTTAGATGCATCTGTACAAGCTGTCTTTTGACTGACCTTGAGCAAACCCTTAGCTAACACGTGGTTTCAGTTCCCTTGAAATCCATTAGAAAAGTTAGATTACTCCCCATGCCCAACTTCAGCCTGTCCATAAAATGAGCAATGAATATTGGCTTATTTGTGGATAGTAGTAAATGAGCCCAGTGCATCTTACTGATTCTCTTTTTCCAGAGTTCTTAATTTTTTATGGGACTATATGAAGGAAAGAGACATTAGCTATGTGAACATTAAAAAAAGAAATGCTACTATAAAGTGTAAATGCAGGGTTAGTAGTTTCCCATACTGTAGTATAGTCCTTTGCTTGTTATGTTCTGCTGTGACTGCAGGATGACACACCTAACTGCGTGCTATTTCCAGAAAGGAACACTAATACCACGATGCCTAGATGATTTAATTATGGGCAGCCTGTTCTGCAGCAATGCTAGGAGAAAATCAAAGTAAATTATTCTCATCTTACTTATCTCATAGAAAGAGTTAGCCATCCTAAATATATTCATGGTTAATTCAGAAGTGTAGGTTCATAATGTGAAAATCTCAAGGCTTCTATGATAGTCTCATCTAAATATATAACATAAATCCATAGGAGTATATAATGTGAAATTATTCAAATTCTAGCAAAACAGATTAGTAGACATAATCCTAATTAATGCATTTTTACAAGTTTAATTAACATTAAAATATATATTTTAGGCAACATGCATCTGCCTAAACTTGCATGGGATCATCTAACTTTGTACTGCACAAATATTGGTAGACTTTGCCAGGCTGTAACTGGATTACTACCTTTGCAAAAGCTAGTAGAGCTCTGTGTTAACAGCTTTTAATAATGGACTTGCTTTATTCAGCCTTTAGTCAAGTTTCTAGAGGTGTTGCAAAAAGTTTGCTGCTCATTCAGGTTGCATAGATTTCACATTTCCTCTGTTTACATCTTTTGGGATTTTGATTACTTTTATTTAATGTTTATTCAAGGTGGTGTTAAAAGTTGCCTTGGGTTGGTTTGGATGATAATTCTTTTATTCTACCAACTTTTGGAAAATTGGATTCTTCAAGAATACTAGAAAAAGGAAATTTTAAGGAACAGTCAGCTATTCAACAAGTAACTGTATTGAGCCCAAGAAGTGGTATGATTTGAGTAACTGCGCATTAAAGTGCCATGCCTATTTAAAGAACACGCAGGAATAGCTGATAGAGATTGAGACAACTTTGCTAGTTTCCAAAGGCCGTCAGTTAAGTGCAATTTAGAAAGTTAGCTTGTGTCTTTTTGGTGACTGTATAACCAATGCATCATCCTGTGGAGGCCGTAAGATCTTCCTTCCTAGCCCTGCTGAAATACTTGCATCCAGCTTTGAAGGCAGCAACTCTCATTCTGATTTCCATCCCCTCCACCTGTATTTCTGAAATGCACTCAGGTTGACTCCCAAATCTTCCCTGGCAGTAGCAAGCAGAACCAGGGAGATACTGACAATGGTCACTTCTGTTGTCCTCCAGTGGCTGCAAGCTTTCATTCCTTCCTACCAGTAAGAATATAGTTGAAGGCTGTCCTCCATTACATCATCTTTTCATGGGTATATTCACTAGGGATAAAATTATTTTTTCTTTTTACAACAAAGTGTATGAAAGGTTTGTGCCTTCACTTGTCACAATTCAGTGAATTCAGTGAATTGTGACAGGTCAGTCACCTGCTTCCTATTGGGACAGAGAAACTGGGGCAGGAACCAAATCTATGGAAATAATACTCACTGTTTATGAAGTGCTTTGCTATGTTTAAAAGGTACAGAAATGTTGACCTCCACTTTAATTCATTATCTAACTTTAACATAATTGGAGTATAGGAAATGGCATTAAATGTACTGAACACATTCACGCCAAAACGGCTTTATGATAAACCATGGAGTTTTATGAGTCAGAAGAATGTAACTAAATGCTATGTGAAGGTGACATGATAAAATTAGACTACATAGATTGCTCATTTTATGTTAAATTGAATGTTACTGGCAAAGGTATTGCAAAATAAAATTGGTATAAATCCCTCTCTCTACTTCTTCCTTGAGAAATGCAGCACAGAAGAAAAGCTGTCAGATTTTATTGATTTCTGTGAATGTTTCTATGGTTTAGTATTCAAACCACTCAGAACTCTCATTATCTGTTAAGCGTTCTCTAACTGCTGTCTGTCGTAATACTGAAAATAGGAAGCAAGTGCTTGAAGGAGAACGAGAGGAACAGAAAAAAAGAGCTGCTCAACAGCACCTAAACTTGCTTACAGCTCCTTTTGGCCTTTTTGTAGAATTTTAATTTAGATCTTTATAATAGAGAAGCTTGCTTGGTAGACTGATCTTAGTCTAAACTTCCACTAGCTGACTTCAATTAGGTAAAACAAAAGAAGATCATATCAACATAAGACTATAGTTCTAAATTGGTGAATTCTGGTAACTGTAGGATTGTCTATATTTTATTTTACTTTGTTTTAAATTGTTGAAACATCTTTAAAATAGAAACAAACTATGAATTCTTAAGGATTAAATTATACATAGGCATACAGAAACTTCTTTTAATCTTTCTTTTAAGGTTGTTTTAATAAAATTTTAGTACATGCTATTGGCAATTCTGGAATTTAGCCAGTGAGCAGATATTCAAAACAGAACTGTTATCTAGAGAGATTGCTCTGCTTGCCCTCTCCTGCTCCATCTTAAAATTCATTATTGAATCTTCCTTTTTATCTCTCTTGCTTTGCCTTCACCATTTTAGAAAGGATGATAGAAACAGAAAGGCGTGCAGACAGGTGCAGAGGACAGGATTCTACCTGGGAGCAAAAGGAGAGAGAGGAAGAGTCAGACTAGAGCTTTGTGTATTTGTAAGTCTTTGCAAAAAACCATTCTTTATCATTTATACCTTACACAATTTAACCAAAATATCAGATTCTTATATTGGTTGATAGATTGGCACACATTCAAATTATATGTAGGCTGTTCTTCCATATTATGTTTTTCTTTAACTGGACCTTGTGCTAGCAAAACTGTTTACAAAGCTGTGCTAGAATGAATATAATGGAAACTATTTTGCAATATACTGTACTTCATTCCTCCCTGCTTATGCATTCAGGGACTAGGTTTACTTTTTTAGATGTCACATTGCAGTGCAAATGTGCTCAACTGGCTATAAATGATGCATTTTAAATTCTTGCAGCAGAAATTACTCTAGTATAGGTCATGCAGTGCAGGTTCATGTGTCATACCAGGATCGTGACTTCGTTGCTGTGCTTAGCACCTCAATGTCAAGTGCCAGAGTTGAGAAAAAGCACAGTTATTATTCAGGTGCCAGAATAACACCATCCTTCTCGATCTGCCAACTTCTGCAGCATAAACAACAGCTGTTGCTCAGTGCTGTGCATCACTGTCTGAGGTACAAACAGTTTGCTTTTTTACCCAGGCTTATGTGGTCGGGGCAGCAGGGCTGTTGAGAAGAGTACCACTGGTGAAAGGTTTCTGCAGTCTACTCACTGTTGTGAGTCTCAAGAGAAGTGCTCTCTCTCTTCTTGAGCCTGTGCACATCACTGGTGCAGCTCCCCAAGCTGATAACCTGACCAGGCTGTGGGACCTCTTAGACACCTCTGAACAGAGTTTTCCTCAAATGGAGAAGAGTCCAAGCACAGAGCTGAATTTCAGAAGCATTTCTGGTTGCATCATACACTATTGTCTAAGTTGTATTGCCCATTGAACATTTTCAGCTAAATAAATATAATTCAGTTAAGTGATGTTTTGTTTGCTGTTTGAAATACATTGCCAGCTTTTTTTTTTCCAGAGGCTCCTCTTCTAAAGGCCTTGGCTGCTCTCTCAGAGATCATTCAGAAATGCTAATACAGTTTAGCAAATTTTTAAGTGGCCGCAGTAGCAGATTGGCACAGTATCCTTGAAATTGCTTCATTCATGCCAGTAAATAGGGGCTTCTGAAACTGTGCTGTAATAAATATAAGAAATTGTCGTTATGTCATTCCATATAAGTATTTTAGTACTTTTTGTAAGCCAACATTAAATGTTGTCTTAAAATAGTAATTCACATATCTAAAAGGTATTTTTGAAACTTACCTAATGTCTTCACAGAATCATTAAGGTTGGAAAAGACCTCTTAGATCATCAGGTCCAACTATCAGCACAACACCACCGTGCCCAGTAACCCATGTCCTGAAGTGCCACATCTATACATTTTTTTGAACACCTCCAGGGATGGTGACTCCACCACTTCCCTGGGCAGCCTGTTTTAGTGCTTGTCCACTCTTTCAGTAAAGAAATTTTTCCTAATATCTAATCTAGCCCTACCCTGGTGCAACTTGAGACCATTTCCTCTCCTATTGCTTGTCACTTAGAAGAAACCAACACCCACCACACTACAACCTCCTTTCAGGTAGTTGTAGAGAGCTATCTTTGTTAAAACCTTTCCTTTATGTTTCTAAGGAGAAATGTCATGTCTTAAAATATGGTCCAGGGTCTTAAATTATGCTTTATTTTTGAAACAATTAACACTCTAACTTACTAATAAATAGGCCAAGGCCTATAATAATAAATAGCAGAAATAATCATAAAACATGACTGTCATCTGAGATGCAGTTTCATTGTCTCAACAAACTGTGTATATTTCTCGGATTCTTTTTTTAGTTTTGTTTTTGAAGCCATTAAGCATTTCCCTGCAGCATCAAGTAAAAGCCTAAAAATCTGGCAAAATCTCATCTAGTAAATCTAGTTTAATAATCCAACTATGGAATAACAAAAAAGGGCTCATTACTGCTATCTAATACCAAAAAGGATCTAACTTTAACTTCTGAAGTGCTGATTGTAAAGTTGTACTAAAACTTAAAAAGAAAAAAAAAAAGCACCTTGTCAGCGTTCAGAGTATCACTGAAATGTTTTTATGTTTCAGTGGAACCTGCAGTTTTTCTGCCTGACTGTTGTGTTGTTGTGTCCCACCATGTGTTCCCGCGTTTCCCCCCCCCAACTTGCAGTAGGGAAATGTAATAATATCCATATGATACATAAGTATCCTGTAAGATATACCAATATGGAGGTGAGTTACAGCAGTTGTACCAGCTTTTATCCTGTAAGGGACATTGTATATAGTATTATAAATATGTTTAATGTCCATCTGTTGTTTTTGAATTTAAGTGGCTGTTCCTAATGGCACAGCTTATAAATCTACAGTACCACGATTCCTAAATATGTGCCAAACAACATTAAATTCATTTATGGTGGTGCAGCTGTGTGACCTGTTTTATGGCTCCATGCACAAAGGAAGGATTGTCCTTTCTTTAAACTCTGCAGAAGTCTTTTTACTGCGTTTCTGACCAGTGGGATGTAGCAGAGAGAAACTCGGTCCATTTGGATTTGGATGCTGCAGCTCACTTGGATTCTTGCCCATCCCCAAACATGTATTAACAAAGTACAAGTCTCTTCAGTTTATGAAGTGCCCTTTTCTGCATACAGAACTTGTAATGAGCCAACTTTGTTAGGATGCTGTAGTATCCTCGGGGTTACAGTGCCTGGGAAATCATGTCTGGAAACAGACCTATATAAGCTGTAGTAAGCTGCAGTACAGATCGCAAGAGTGGAGGCACACAGAAGGGCTGTGCACAACTGGGAAGGGTGTGTGGAGAGGGTAAGCAAATGGATAAAATCTGCAGCTTCTTTGAGAGGTGAGGAAACCGTGCATCTGCTATAGGGAAATTATTCAAGAAAGTCCTTGGGTCTCATCTTCTGAGCTGACTCCTGAGGTGTGTTGTTAGTGTCCTACTCTCATGCTGGGTGGCTGTCAGTGAAATCCAACAGGCTGTTGACTCATTTCCCAAAGGAAGTGGTAAGAGCCAGGTTATTTATAAGGCTTAAAATTAGACTTGACAAAACCCTTGGCAAGGTACTGAGAAATTATGTTGTGTTTGCAGGGAGATGAAAGTATGCCAGCTTGTGCTTCCCAGTGTTTCTCTGGCTACAGAAGCGTCCTGCAAACCCAAATTTACAGGCATCCAAAGCAACCATGTGGCAACAGTGAATCCTGTCATATTGTAGCTGTTAACTGAGCTGTAGGTCCTGCATAGGAATTTGCACTGACTGTGCAATGGGTCCGCTTTGAGCATCCGCTGGGAGTGCCAGTGGCAGCCAGAATCTTGCACCCTGGAAGCTCTGGGTTGCTGGAGGATGGTGGCTTCAGTGGGAACCTGGGCACCCCACGAGTCCTGGGAGGTGCTGAGCTGTTCATGGGAAACCTGTAGAATGCTTGGAAACACAGCCCTGGAAAGGCACAGAAGTTTGCAGGGTGAGCTGGTGAAACAGGGAGGTAGTTATGCAGATTGCAATCTGAAGGGGTATATTTTTGCAGAAGATGGCTGAACTTGAAATAACTGGCATTTTCTGATTGGAAAAAAGTGTCACAGTTTTAAAAGAAAAGAATAGGTTTAAAAGAGCCAAAAACTTGTTATTTATCTACTAGAACCATACTGTAATTGAATCCTTTGGGATCTGAGCAAGCATGAAAGATAAATTTAAGATGCATGCAAAAAAGTTTAATGAATGTCCTAGATAATCAGAAGGATTTCACCTTGAATTCTACCTTAAAAACATTCAATAGAAAGTCTTTAATTATTTTATTAGAAGACCAAAAATTCTATTTTATGGGTATCAGCTGGAATATTAAACCCATTCAGAAGTATTTCGGGTTGCCAAAGAAGTAATCCACCAAATTCTGGACAGACGAGTGAGATGGGTTTCCAGAATCTGATTAGCCAGTATGCTAGAGTCTGTAGACCTGGATAGATTGGGGAGGATTTGGGGGAAACTTTTTTGCTTGTTGCTTTTTTTCATTTAAAAGAGAGACTATGGATAGGATAATGGCTGATTCAGTTGTGATATCTGCAACCACTAGGTGGCTTTTTAGCTTTCCATATTTGCTTTCAGAAATGTACTTCTCTATTTGCACATAAATTGAGCATAGAATAGTTCTATATAGTGGTAACTTCAGAGGTTTTCCTAATCTGTGACAACTTTCTCAAAAGTTCTGCAGGAAATAATCCCATCAATTACCCTACCAAAATATATTTTTACTTACTGCTTTTCTTGTATATTTTATCTTCTTGATTTTTTTTTTTTGTTACGGTTAATATAAACTGGCAATCTATGTTATTGGAATAACATTAGGTGCAACCAGCCTGACTGCAAAAGCAGTTAATCTTCACTTCTTTTAAACTAAAAATTAGATCTTATGTACTGCCTGAAGTAAGGCTGATGTTTTAAAATGCAACTTCTTTTTTCCTGTTTTGTTTCCCTTCCTATTACTTTAATAGCTAAAACCATCAGCTCAGTTCCAAGAATATATTTAGCTGACTGATTTAATCTAATTTTGTCATTGAGTATATACTGGAATAACAAAGCAAATCAATAGCACTCTTGGATATCTTCAAGATCGTTTCAGTTCCCACTCCCCTGTGTCAGCCTCCTTCTTTTATAAGACAATGAGCAAAAACGGCGAACGTGGCTATGTAAAGGTCAGTATTCCATGCCTTTTAAATACATGAGGAAATTGTTCTTCATAGGATGTTATTATCTCTGTGGTCTGGTCTGTTTGTGCAATATACTGCTAATGCATCCTTGGTTTAATGGGAAAACACATCCCACTATTACAGAACTGATGTCTTGGCGGACTATTTTCTCAGGTGCATCTAAGACTTGCACTGCTGTCTATATTGGCTTGCTGTTCTGTTGGCGTTGTAGTGTCAGATTCTCATAAACATTCTTCATGGTCCTCATTGTCTTGTCTTTTGATATATAGCTTACTCCTTCTCAGATTGGTCGGTAGGTTTTGTTTACTTCTCTGCCTGCTCCATGAGAAGCTATTGTTTAAAGTTGACGAGCTGCATGCATTTGTCTGTCTTCTGTTCTTGATTTGATTATTTTATGTTGTACTATGCTGTATGGATTTAACCATTAATCTTTCATCTGGATCTCAGCTTCCTGAAAATTCTATGACTTTCTCCAGTTTTTTCAAATGTGCTTTTCAAGGCTGTGGAAGTATCACTCTTTTCCAGAATTTCTTTGTTTGGGATGTTTCTAAAATAAACACGGTCTCCATTTCCTACATGCAGGCAGAGATGTGCTCCTATCTCTTTCTCTCCAGAAGCACAACCCTGACGATGGCTGTTTCAGTTATTGACCATCACTTTTCATGATTTTCCCCAGAGCAGCTTTTGTGCTTGGTGTCATATGAAGCCAAAGTGATACTGAAAAACTATTGAAGTGATGACAAAAGCTGTGTCTTCTAGAAGCTGAGGTTTGCAGAATACTGATGCTGTTGCCACTGCTTGTACCCTGGACCGACAGACTTCTTACCTACTCGGACAGCTGCCATAGATTCTGTGGTTGAGAAGAGATGCTTATGACACTATCACAAGCAGAACAGGAGATTTTATGCTGCTAGATGCTGAATTTATCTGGAACCATAGTAAAATCCATAAGGAGTTATTAGATGTAATAACCTGTGGGATTGGGGTTTAATTTGAAAGCACGTTGTAACTAAAACAGAGGAAAAACAGGAGAAGGAAGGAACAGTGAGTTTAAAGTATTGAATAGAATTAATTGACATGTAAACCAATGTTATGTTGTCTTTAGAAAACAGAAATAAATGTCTAGGGATTTAGTCTGTTTAGAAAAGGTAAAGAAAAGTTTACTTTCTTCTGCTATCTTTATCCTTAGAATGGTATACAGTAAATTTAACTGCTTAAGATACAAGGTATTTGCTACCAGAACAAATTTCACATGCATTATGTTGTCAAAAGCAGAGATTTCTGTGAGTGTACCACATATCAATTTACAAAAAAGTGATGCTCTGTGATCTTTTTCCAATTGGAAAAGAAGTTATTAAGTTTATAGTTTGTTATAATGAAAGGATAAATTCTTGTAACATCTTGAAATGGAGAAGGATCTTTCTGCTGAAAAGGTTTATTTTCATATTATAAAGGAAGTGGTTTAAGTAAGTTTTGACTATCCATTGCCCTTCTTCATGTTACTGACGTATTAGATTACTAATTGCCTGTGAAACTTAAAACTGGTGGTCCTTCTGGAAGGACCCAACACACGTTACTGGATAATTAATACTTACAATATCCCTGTAAGACAAGATTGTATTTATGCCTGTGTTACAGACAGATAAATTTTAGTAAGATACATGCATTGGCTCACGCAGTAAGGAAGTGGCCATGGAGATGCTAAACTTTTTCTCCATCATCATGTTTTTTGTGTCCACCCTGAGTAAAGTGGCATAGCTACCTTGTCAGTGCACTGACAAAACATGAAAAACTAGTACCAGTGAGACCTGTTTGGCATCGTTTTGCAGATGTCTTAGCAATACACAACTCTTTAGTCCCTCATTCCCTGTGTTTTTCCCTGGCTGAGCCAATTCATCCTTTCAACCCAGACATGCAGACGGCTCCTGTCAAACTAAAACCTCTGTGTCCTTCAGCTTAGCAAGTACATTGCAAGCCCTGTGCTGTAAATATCCATGCAATTCTTTGCTCATGTATGCTTTTTTTTTTATATTGAAAATAACTTTTGAACCAGGACTCTCTCCCAGGTTTTCTACTAATCTTGGCAGAAACCTTTCTCTTTAGGCATGAATATGACTAAAATATGCATACATATTTAGCATTGCATATTTTAGTATTAAATTCCTATTTCGGAAATCAGCCATTTCTTTGTCTAATGTTTTGCCAATACCTTTTTGACATTACAATATTTCCCCTTACAAAATCTATTTATTTCTAAATTAGAATGCTAGCAGTGGCATGTAAGAAAATACAGATTCTTTATAACACACTAAATTTACTCTTCAGAACTTACTACTAAGTATAGTTCTTCTTAAGACTGATTATCACTTTGCTACCATTTCTTCTGACTCCTGAGAACCACTGACAATTTCCTATTTGTGTTCTAATACTGAGAAATGACAGGAGCAGAGCGGGTGGTGGGTAGAAATAAAAAAAGAAACAAACATCCTACTTGTGAGTCAAGATTAATCTTTGTTAAAATTATTTTTATTTTACATAATGCTTTTTCTCCCACACTTTTTCCGGAAAAGAAATTGCATACCCAGGTTACCTTGAGTTAACATACTTAAGAGTTAAACTTCTATGCTTTAACCTTCTTTATTTTAAATGCTTTTATAATATAAGCTTTTCTAAAAGAAAAATTGTACTTATTGTACTTATTTTACTGTGAAAGTGGTTTTAAATCTTCTTGAAAGCTAAACTTGATTTTCTCTAGGTATTCAGCTTATTTTCACCAATAAACTATTAGTGTAAATTATGTCCTCCTTACAAATATGGTCAGTTCCTCACATTTAGGACTTGGGTGGGTTTTTTTGGTTTTTTTATTTATTTTTTTTTCCACTTAAAAATATGTTTGAATGTGAACATATGAGGACCTTCAATGGAAATAAAGGTCACAGGAAACTGATCTCTTAATTATTATTTGCATTAATAGCATAACAGAAATTAGTGGGAAAAAAGACAAGAGATGACGTGCTGTGCAGCATTTAGCTTCCCATGTGCTGCTTGGGCAATTATCTGATGTTGTTCCCTGTTACCACTTCATCAGCATCCAAAGGCCAACACATAATTTAGGTTGGAAAGGATGTTTGGTGGTCATGTCCTCTAACTGCCTGCTCAAAGCTTTTGCAAGCCCTTCTCTGCTCCTTTCCTGGTGAGGGATTTTTGCTGAGCTGAACCTACCCTGAGGTGATCCCTGGCGTGGCATAAAATTGTTGAGGGGATTTTGTACTCATAGTCTCTCTCTTTAAAAGAGTTGGTAGCAAAGAGGACAGGGCTGGGGGAAAAGGAAGTCCGGTGATATCGTCGATTTATGGTCAGCTTTTAGTCCTGCAGAGGCATCTACATACCGAGTATGTTGCACACCTGTAGCTTTTTTTAATCTATCAACAGTAATTTAGGTGAAGGATGGGATCTTGAGAACGTACATGAATTTAAACTGTTTCTGTGCATGTGCAATGCATGTTTACTGTGGGCAGATATTATGCCACAGTTATTAAATATATATTAATATATATGCCACAGTTATTAAAAAAGTTATGAGTATTTTTATGTGTCTCTGTGTGTATGTGTATTTATATATAAAGAGAACTACGTGTACAAATACACCTACTTACAGTGGAAAAATTGTCAAAGTATGAGGGAACACCAATGTACAGTATTAGTGCAAGGTACAGTATTACACTTACAAAAAAATTTCGAGTATTTACATTGGGAAACATTCTGGCAGATACTATAAGATATATAGACACTTATATGTCTGTTTTTCATCAGCTACTGTGTTTGTCAGTGTGCATTTAATGGGATTATATTTTCCAAGGGCAATGAAGGCTTGCCTTTAAAAGTAGAATCTAAGTGACAAATTGCAGACAATTTGGGGTACTAGATCACTAGGATTCCTTATCTAAATTGTTTGCATGTCAGATTTCCTTTATAGCACTGAATAATTTGGATAAATGACCCTTCAATTGGTAACTTAATTTCTTTAACAACAGTTGGGTGATGGTACATAAAAAGTAATAAAAGCCTTTAGGAGTGCCCTTTCCTGGAGCTTGTCACAGTCTCTACCTCTGATAGCAGATGACACTTATTGCTCAAGTCGTATTTCCTTAAAAGCTGTGGTTTTGCTGAGCTTGTGTTTAAAGTTACTTTATCCTTTAATTGAATTGTACAGTGGTAAAATCAAAGTGATTTTTTTTTTTGAGGCAACTCATTTGCCTTAAAATATTTTCTCAGAAACTAGGCTTACTGTTTAAAATTTAGTTTCCTAATACTTATATACTGAGAGATCAATTCATGTTATTGTCAGTAACTTTACTGACATAGGGAAGTTAACTCTGGATTATTTGCATGAGAGCTACACAACTTCTATAGCTATGCGTATGTTGTCTGAAGCTCATACAGGACCAAAATAATCTCTGGCAATAATGGAATTTTAGCTCACCTAAGAATTTGAAATTTGGCCTTTAAAGTACAAGTATTCTGTAATATAGAAACATACAAATAGAGACTAAATAGTAATTTATTGCTTATTCATTTCTTTAATGAAATTACTTTCCCTGATTCTCAAAATCCAATCTTTAGACTTTTAGAATCTACCTACAGGTAATGGCATGATAACAGTTTAGGAATAAGACAGCTTGGTTGTCTGGCATAGCAAAGGTCTTTTGCTTCTGTAATATCTATACTCATAACCTCATTTTATCACACAATATTTAAATTCACTCAGTCTTCTGTACTTACTTGCTTTCTCAAAGTCCAGTCTGTCTGTTTTGAGTCGCCAAGAATATAAATTCTTCGGACTGTGTAATTCTCCCCCTGTTTTTGTTCGAGAAATGTATAATGCACTAGAATACCTTTAGAAACCATAATTAATACGAGTGATAAATGTTTGTTCAAGGCTGCTAGAAATTGTTCAGCTCCTTGCCATCTGTAACCTGAAATGTACTGTGTAATCCCCCTTGGTAATAAACAGGGTTAAATCCTCATTGTAGTTGGCACTAGCAAAACTTTCCACATCATTTTAACTATATTGGAAAATTGATTCAGATATGAGTAAGCCACTCCATCTTGAATAAAAATAAAATAAAATAAATGTATTAGATATATTGGTTTCCTCATGCATCTCTGTCTTCGGTGCCTATGTTCTGTATGGTTTTTTTCCACTTCTGTGAGATTTATTAGGAGCCATTATACTTGCAAAGTACTTGGTGGATTTCTGATTGCTACAAAGAAAATAATTGTGCTAGATAAGAGAAATCTAATTTGTAAGCCTTCCTATTGCATGAAAGTACCTAGAACACTTAAAGATTTATGATTGCAAAACTCCAAAAATGCTGTTTATCAAAATAAAAGCACAATACATCTTATAAGAGCTAAGGAAGTTTCAGCAATTTCTTAAATGTATGGCTTAGCAAAGCAAATGTTATCTAAATAAAAATCATATGAACTGACATATCATTGTGGGCAGTTTAATTTTTATATTGCTGCTTAAAAAGTATATAATTATTAAGAAGACTTGTGACAGTTAATGTTGTTTTAACTAGATTATATCAAATTCTAGGTTTATTGAAAATAGTGTTGCCTTTTGAGCTGTAGTAAAGACTGCTATGAATAATCATTCACTAGAGGTTTTTGACAAAGACTTTTATAATATTTTTTTTTCCAATTTTAATTTGTTTTAATAAGATAATTCTGTACTTGGGGAACAACTGACCGTACCTACCTCTGACTGTATGAAACTGTAATGATTTCCCTAGAAATGTCATTGCTGGAAACACTGTTTTCAGGATTGGCATTAGAATGTCAGTGCACCAACTGCTCAGAAAGCTGCTGAGTTTTGTGATACAAATATTGCCATCTTTCAAGTCAATTCAACATGCCAAATATGCTCTTTTCATCCCCACTGATTTCTAAGTCTCACCAGGAGCAGTTAGATAAACGTGACTCCCATTTTAGTAATTTTAGTAATTTATCATTACTTTGTAGCATACTTTTCATCAAAGCTTTGAAAATGAGTTGCTTTGTATTCACCTCTTAAACTCTTATATAAATATCTACAAGTATGCAGAAATGTTTGCTTGACTTCCTCTCCCTTTCCAAAAAAAGCCTAACATTTGAAATTTCCAATTGTTTTCAAAGGAGGTGTGTGCCTATATGCACAGATGGTGTTTTTTTAGAATCCTGATTTTTGTGCCCAAACTACTAATGATTGCAGTCTTGCATAGAAAGTAGCTCTGTTTTTTCTGCAATTATTTTTCTGGAAAAAAGTAAGTGCAGTATGGTACTGTTAACAATGGCAAGATTGGACTCTGTTTTTTAAATAAGAGTAATTTCTCTATTCTTCCTTGAACATATACCTTGTCCCTTTAGTACTTTATGTTCACTTGCCTGGGACCAGCAGGTGTGGCAAAAACCTCAGAGCTCCAGTGCCAGTCTACCAATGGTATGGAGATACCAACAAACTTTTGTAACAGGAATTGGAGTGAATGAAGCCTGATTTTTGGACACCATCATCAGGTGATGATAACAATTCAATGTGTAGTGAAGAATGTAAGGGGAGGAGATTTCCGTATCAGAATATGGTACTTCATAAAATGCTTCTCAAGGACCTGTTGATTCTGATTTTTACTTAAGGTGATCAAAAAAAGAATACTTTAATAGATTATCAGTAGAAAGGTTTTTCACATTCCATTGCAGTTCTGGGGAACAGTAAAATCAAGGACAGGTAGGAAGTACCTGAAGACTTACCAAATGGGAGTTTTCCCTTCAGTTGTTTAATGTTTCACTTTAATTTGAAATTAACTGCATAGTTTAATACTCAGAATGTCTCTTGAGATATAAGTTCATTTTCTGGCTTTATATACTTCCCCTAAAATACGGGTATATTTACACTATAAGAGACATTAAAGAACAAGGCTGAAGATTGAAGGCATCTGTTGTTCTCAGTAGGAATAGGATCCTGAGGGAATAAAATTATTTAATTAAGCTAATATAAGTATACTCTCTTCAGTAGCTTGCAACTGTACTGCCACGTAATGGGAAACACTACTTCCTCTCTTATAGAGCCCTCCATGCTCTTCATGTGCAATTTTTCTTCATGGAAACCCTCTTAAAAAGAGGGAAGGAAGGTAAAAAGCTGATGTGATTGTCTCATACAGCAAAATACAGGTCCATATCATGGATAAAATACTTTTTTGTTTGTTTGCTGCAGATCCAGATGCTTTCACTTCTGACCGCAGGCTTTCAGTCATTACCTGAATGAGGAGAAGTGCAAAAGAGGATGTTTTTCTCATCTTTCCATTAGTCTGAGTCTGAATTCAGAGGTACCAATGAGAAGGGTAGGGAATACTCCACCTAAATTCAGCAGCAAGGAACGAGACTCAACTATATGGCAGTAATCGCAAATTGGTCTGAAACACGCTACACCAAATGGTTTGGCTGAAGAGATCCAAGTCATCAAAGTAAATTGTCATGATGGCAATGACAACCTTTATCGGAGTAAATGGATGTTTCTGAAGCTCAGTTAAGTGGTTGTTCCAGCCACGCTTTTTTAGTTGGCGCTTCTGCTCTCAGTGTAATCCTTCAGCTCTGCCACTTTCCTTCAAATTCAGAAACCTGTCTCATCATGTCACCTGGTTAGTAGGATGTCCCTTCCAGTCTAATATTACTGCAGGTAGCCCTATGGGCAAAGAGTAGAAACAACCAACCAAACGAACAAACAAAAACCCAAAACAAACCATGAAACAAACCACAAAACTCCCCCAAATCTTGTCAAGTGTTTTTTATTTCACTCACTTTTATATGTAGCTCTACAGATAGACTAAAACTATATTTTTTATGATTATGTTTCATATATCATTCTACCATTGATCTTGCCCACTGAGTTATTTAAAAAAAAAAAAAGGAAAAAAAAAAAAAAAGGCAGGAGATAATGTATGGTCTCTTCTTCACAGTGCTAGAGGAAGCCAATTCTCAACAAACCATTACGAGCAGTACTCATATTGCATCTTTTTAATGTTATTATAATTTTAAAAGATGATAGGGAAGCTGTTTAAATCCCAGAATGCAAGAAAAATCCAGCTATTCCATGCATAGAAGAAAGAAGTATGCATTTTAGTATTACAGACTTGATGGGCCTTTCAAGTTGCAAGAGTGACAGTAAGAATTTGTCTTCCCAAGGAATTTTTGGAAAGCAAAAATTTTATAGGGCAATATTGGCAACACATGTTTTGTCTCAGATTCAGCAAAAAGTTGCCCTTTCTTGTATGAAGGACATCAGCTGTAGTTTTATTGACTTTTTAAACCATTATCCTGATGTGTACTTTCTGATAACTGAGATAAAATAATTTTCATAGAAAATGTAGTCTAAGTTGTGTGTGTGGGGTTTGTTTGTTTTACCAGCCTCAGACATTTACCCATTTTAGAATCCACATTTTATGCGATGTGGATTATTTATGCAATCCTGGAGTTTATAGAAATGTTTGTTGTTAAAACTAGAGTTCCCAGATTCTGCACAAGTTTACAGGAACTAAAGATCATGGCTAGGCTTTGACCTTCCTCCACAGCCTTAAATGCAGATTAGAGCAAGTTTTTAACATAGAAAAAAAAATAAAATTTCTAGGAAAACACTGAGGGTTCAGTGTTGCTTTTCAAAGTGTCTCTAACTTTTTTGTTGGAAAAATACCTTGGCTCTAACTATTTGATTGCTTATACTTTTGTTTTCTGTAGCGTTTTTGTTACAACTTTTATAATCCCTTTTAAAAGGAAAAGTTCTGAATTTTTACCACCAAAAGTTTTGTGCCTTTTATAATGAGTAACATTGTTGATGCCCTTCAAACCCAAGGGAAGTGGCAGGGGGTATTTTTGCACTTGGTTTAAGCTAACAAATGAGATTATTAAAATTTGATCACTTTCTTTTTAAATAAATCACTACTGGAAAAGGAAAAGCAATTGCTCTTGGCAAACCAGACTTCTTAATTTTAATATCAGATGGTAATAAACATGTAATAGATTATCTAGTAAAGGACCAGATAAAGATGCTTCATTTTTTAATCCTCTTTGGCGAAGTAAATGAAGCCTGGACTTGTCAACAGAAGTAAACTAGCTCTATGTTGCAAGGACTGGGAATGGTTTGGAAAGTACATGTTCTGGGAGAAATACAAGGACAAGGAGGTTCAGGATGACACTGTGACAAAAAGAGACTACTGCAGGGTTTTAATTTAACAATTTATTTGAACAACATGTGCA
>NW_010208307.1:0-37876 GCF_000695765.1 Mesitornis unicolor
TAAAAAAGGGGGGGGGGGGGAAAAGCACATTTTTGGAAAGGAAGTAACACAGCTGGAGCTCGTATTTTCTGTTACTTTGAAAAATGACTGTAAGGTAAGAATTAGCTGGTTATTTTAGGGTTCCTCTAAATTAGCCTTGGATTTTCAGCTCTTCCTCCTTACTGAAAGGGCTGCTCCCTTCCTGTGTCTTCCCATCCATGCAACCCCAAAGGTTCTGCTCAAAGTTTTTTGGGTTTGTTGGGATTTTTTTTAGTGGAATTCACTTTGCTTATGAGTCAGAGATGCATGTTTTTTGCTAGATACTTCATGCTAAGCAGATAGGCACTGGGATTGGACTGATTTGTGGAGCTGGCACAGTAATTGGGGGCTTCTGTGAATGTGAGAGTTGAGTAATTTTCCTTTTTTGATACATAGCTGTCAGTCTTAGAGCTCTGTTCCTCTGTATCTTGTAACATGAACATCAGTGAAGTCCAAAAGTCTGCAATGCTTGTCTGCCTGGAGGGATCTGATGTAACAACCTGTAACTTGGCTTAGCAGCGGATGCTGCTAAAGCAGATGATGTAAGAGTGTGTGAGATCATTTGTCATGGTACCTTGTTTTTTAGAGGAGGACTGCTAGAAAGGTGGAGTCTCTTGTGCTCTGAAGCCCCTGTAAACTGAGGTGAATCAGGTGCAGAGATTGTCTTATCCCTTGCATCTTGCAACTCGCAGTTCTGAGTTCTGTTTCCATCCAAAGCAAAGGTGATGTCACACGTTGAAGCTGAGTAAAACTGGACAGATGGTGTCTCATGGCTTATTGAACAGTGCCATCCTTCTTGTCCTTCAGGCTTTTGACCTTGTTCTGTACTTGTAGTAGAAGTCTGCTCACTTTAAAAGCAGTCACTGCAGTTTGCTCTTTTGTCTATCTGGGCTTGCTCTGATATAAATTATTGGCATCTGGCTGGAAGCTGAACACAGCTGATTACTTGCACTCAGAACTGTGTTGGCCTCTTCCCAAACACCTCTCAGTTTAAAAGTAATCTCCTTTGTTCCCTTGTATTTTCAGGTGAACAGCACTTTTGGTAAATCAGCTGATTCACTGCAGACAGATGGAACTGAAGGCTTATGTTTGTGTACCTTAAGTAAAGTTTTATAAAAGTTACCAGTGCTGTCAGTCTCTGACAATTAAGGAAACAATCCTGTACGTTCTGTAAAGTCTTTCTTTCAAATCCTGTCCCGAAATGTTATTCCTAGCAATTTCCTGGAGTGTCTTTAGCATTGTCTGCACAGCTCCCTGTCTATGCTGACAGCTATGGTAGAAAAGGTGCCTGCAGGGCTCTTGCTTTAGTGTGAGCCAACTTAGTGTTGAACTGATCAGCAGCCCTAACCCACAGAGAAGTCTGGAGTCTTTCTGCTTCACTGACAAACTGATGGGGATGTCTCATCTTCTGAAAGAACAGTCTCTAGTGCTGTGATGGTGATTCCCATGCTGGTTTTGGCTTTGAAGCTCCTTTTCAGCACGTATTTTCCTGTTGTCTGGCATGTTCCTACTCTGCTTAGTTAAAGGCCTGAAAAGCTGCACACATTTTGAGCAGGCAGTACCTGCTTCTGGACACACGACTATACGCATTACCTGTGCTTCCTCTGCCTTTCACACTGCAAGATGGAAGAGCACTAAATGCCCTGTGAGTAGAGTGTGAGAGCTTGACTGTCTGAACAGAGAGAAAACATCTTACCCAAAATAAACCCCTCTTGGTCAGTATTGGTCCTGTATCTTAATTCCCCACTGCAAGGCATGCTACACACCACAGAGTTGCCTTGCCAAGTTTCCTTCCTAATCCTTCCCTCTCTTCTTTGCAGGTGGCAGGCCTAACCCTGCTGGCAGTGGGTATTTACTCTGCCAAGAACGCCACGGCAGTAGCGGGGCGATACATAGAAGCACGTTTGGGCAAACCTTCCCTGGTGAGAGAAACCTCACGCATTACTGTGCTGGAGGCACTGAAGCATCCCATCAAGGTAAAGTTTAGCATTGGTTTTGTGTTGCACTCAGCCATAAGGATGCAAAACTCCTTTTGCAGCTCTTTGTGTCAAAAACATGATTGATTTCTACGTCTCACTAATTGAATTTGTCCTCTCCAGGTTGGTAAGCGCCTTACCAGCAAGGCCCAGGATGCCCTTGAAGGAGTTGTTCTCAGTGTGAGTACTCTATTTGGCTATTTTCATCTGTGAAGGATGACTTTGGAACCTAAACAAGAAAGGCTGTTCCCTTGCACTCACTTCAAAAGCTGTAATTCCAGTAATTCTGGAGACATAGCACTCTTGGCACGCAGAGACCATAAATAGTCCTGTGTCCAGTGTGACATGCATTAAACACTCTTAACATTTTTCCTCTGTGCAAAGCAGCTGGAGTCCTTAGTCTTTGCCCTGCTGTCAGTGTGTTACTGTACAGATTTCCAGTATTCCCAGCTAATCTGGTAAGGATTACTGAACCTAGAGCTGCTCATAGGCCAAAAAGCTGAAGAATCATGCATTTATCCATCTTTCAAAT
This sequence comes from Mesitornis unicolor, assembly GCF_000695765.1. NCBI lineage: Eukaryota > Metazoa > Chordata > Aves > Mesitornithiformes > Mesitornithidae > Mesitornis > Mesitornis unicolor. The sequence continues at coordinate 2,527 of NW_010208307.1, forward strand.
TGTTCTTAACTTCCTAACTGGGGCTGCTTCTGTATATTTGTTTCTGAATTTGATGCCTGGATATCAGGCAAATTTAAGTGCTGAGAGAAAATACTCCTGCAGGAATAGCTTTCTCCCAGTACCTCTACAAATGCAGCAATAAGAATGAACACAAATGTTTGTGACTAACATGAAAGGATTAGTACTGCAAAGAGTTGCTTATGTTTTGACGTCTCTCTCCCAGGGCATCCAATAGGAAGGGAATATTTAGGTGCTGTTGGTTCTTACAGTAGTTACTGCACTGCTTCCTGCACTGCGGCTTTTTCTTACAAAAGAATTGTAGCCAAGTGGACAGAACTTAAAATTGACTAAATCCCAATACAGAAGGGGAAATGACCATGGTCTGAAGTAATAAGCAGCTGAAGTTAAGGCTTAAAAGCTTGAGACTGTAAGAATGCAGTACCCGCTGGTACTGATTTGTGAAGCTGACAGATACAAGTGTCTTGGGACATTCTGTTCCTTAATTTTAACCCTTTTCTTGCAGCCACAGTTAGAAGCACGTGTGAGAGACATTGCCATAGCAACAAGAAATACAAAAAAGAACAAAAGCCTATACAGGAATATCCTTATGTACGGTCCCCCTGGCACTGGAAAGACTCTCTTTGCCAAGGTAAAACCCTGCCAAGATTCTGACAACCTGCACCCTCTCTAGTCTGAACTCTGTTGCTGTAGTATTGCATAAACTCTGTGTTCTTGTGTGCCTGTTGGGAAGCGAGGAAAGGACATCCAGCCTGCTTCAGCTCTGAATTAGTACAATTAGTAGAGCTGTGTGTGGGCAGGAGAGCCCTTCCATCTGGAAAAGACACTTGGCAACTCTGAGTTGCAAAGTAGCAACACCAGCCTGCTGTCTCGTTTCCACCTCTCTTAATTTTATGCACTTGTCTAAATAGGGTCTTTCCTGCTGTCACTCACTAATCCCAGAGCAGAGAAGAGATAGGTATGGTTTTACTGCGTGTATGTGCTACCAGGATGGTTTTTGCATGGATTTGAGTTAGGATTTGATTTTTTTGACTTGCTCTTCACTGCTTGTCCGCTAAATCTGAGGTCTCCTATACTTATTTAACAGTGGCAGAGTTGATGTTGCTTAACAACTTGGCTTTGTTTCCTTCCAGAAACTAGCTGTGCATTCAGGCATGGATTATGCCATCATGACCGGTGGCGATGTTGCCCCCATGGGGCGGGAAGGAGTTACTGCCATGCATAAACTCTTCGACTGGGCGAACACCAGTAGGAGAGGGTGAGTAGAGGTTCCTCTGAATCCTGAATTTGGCTTCTTGCTCGGAGAAACTCCCTGCAGTGATGTAGTTCAGACTGCTGATCTCTGTTATTGAGTGATGCTCGTGCACAGATGAGGTAACACTGTCCAGGCGTTAACGTCTCCTAAAGTTTTCCTACAATGGGTGAATTCTTGCTGCTTAGTAATATTTAAAAGGCTGAAAGCTTTTGCTCTTCTCCCTCAAACACTTGGTTTAGTTCATAATTTCCAGATCAGTCGTATGCATTTATTCTTTGTTCTGATAAAATCTTCTGTGCATTTGACAGTTCAGAAAGCCATCTCTTGAGAGCTGTGATCAAAGGTTACGTGTGTCTGTATACATCAATAGTTTAACCTCTAGTAACATTAAACTATTAAAGCAGATTTTATTCTGAATACCCAACAACGTTAGCTGTTAGTACTGTGTTGCCTTTATTAGCTGAAAGCTGTTGTGATAGAAGGCGTTTCTCTGCAGAGATTAGAGCTGAGAATATTTTCAGAGAAACTGGAATTGAGTAGAAGATGTTAATAGGCCCTGAAATCACTTGAAAGCAAGCTGGGTTTGAAGCTAGACAAGAAGGTAACACAAGCTGTGACAGCTTTATGAGCAACTTGGTTCTGTTATTGATAAACATCTTTATACGCTTCATCTCTGGGGAAGAGCACTACCCTTGGGTTGCAAGTGAATTCATTTTGGTGAATTATTCATTGGCTTTATTAATTCACTTCTCCACAGGTCGTAAAACCATTATATTATTGCTAGTGTGGTTTGGAAAGAAAAAACCCAACCAAATAGCAAAGCAAATTGCAGGGGAGGACTCTGGTTTCAGGTTTTCAGAGTGGTATAAGGAAGAAAAATGGCAGGAGGATGCCATTATCACTGAGGTTCCTTGTATGCTTGTGTATCTGTCTTGTACCCTCGCACACATTTCTCTGAATAGGAGGGAATGCTGAAAAAAGCACTCTCAAATATTTGGGGAGCAGGTCTGAATTTCAGAGAGCTACTCCAGCTTGGCACTAGCACACCAGCACTGCTAGATACAAGCCCATGAAAACTCCCAATAACATTTAAAAACCTGGAGGAGGTGACGGTCAGGAAGCAAAACTCCAGAGCCCTGGAGTCAGATTTATGGCCTGAGGTGTCTTAAGCAAACGCCTCTTTCTTAACTGTTGGGTTGGGCCAAGTGTATGCAAAGGAAATGTTGCCTGGAGAAATGAATTTGCTCGTGTAAACCCTTTGGGTTTACAGCTGGGCACAGCTGTGGGCGCGTGGTAGTGGGACAGGAGAATCCCTGAGCTGTGTGAGCCTCACTTACCTGTCTCCTGTTACTGTGTAGTGTTTTCCTTTTACAGCCTCTTGCTATTTGTGGATGAAGCGGATGCGTTTCTGCGGAAGAGGGCAACAGTAAGTGCTTTATGTCTGTTCTCTGTGCATGCTGCACAGTTAGGCAGCCAACGTCATCTTTTTGGAGGTTTTGCAGGTGACTGGGCATTAGGAAAGAAAGAGAAAGATCTTTAAGAGAAGATTGTTCACACTGCAGAGCTGGTAGCCTGCAGGGTTTGGTTTTGATCCCTATAGATATTTATCTTGGGAGGTTTTTATAACAAAACTGCTTTTCAGTGCATTAACAAAGCTACGCTAGCATCCTCCCCTGTACAAATGATTTATGTTTTCAAACTGAGTCACCATATTGTACACTGAATCTGGACCTGCTGCCTGAACCCCAATGGTCTGTTTAAAAAGCTCTCCCTAGAAGACTGCTTCAAATGTGTAAATGAATTCTTTGCTGTGGCTTATTTTCCTGTAAGTGTCTTATTGCACTTCCCAGTTAGAACAGCATTCAGCAGGGAAAGCCACTTGGGCCATTTGTTAGAGCCTTGGGTTTGAAATCAAGAGAATCACTGTGGATAAATATTTAATCTCCCTGCTGGAAGCTTTAATTCCTACCTTTTTCCTGGGTATATAAATTGATCCTTTTTTTCCAAGGTATTACAGTGCTTTAGATTCTACTGCAATGCAAATGCTTGACAGTAACAGAACTCAGTCAATAATGCTGCTTAAAGCTGTGGCCTGTCTTAAGTCCCCAAGCAGCTGATCCTCCTTTGGATTTCATCTTCGCAGGAGAAAATCAGTGAAGATCTCAGAGCAACTTTAAATGCATTCCTGCACAGAACAGGGCAGCAGAGCAACAAGTAAGTATCCAGTTTCAGCCCTTAGAGCAGTTGATGCTCTTCAAATTGAGGAAAGTCTGTGAAGAGTCTGTGGTGTGCAAATGAAAGCTGGGAACATATGATCTGTGCTGCTCAAGACTTGAAACGAGTATCAGTATCACAAACCAGAAGGCAGGGTTGAGACTGGCTGGATGTTTTGTATTCTCTTCAAAACTGCTTCAGCTTGTGCTTGTTTGAGCCACTGTTCCTCTCCAGCACTTTGGTGGCCTCTTCCCATGCTCTGTGTGTATGTGTGCAGGGGGTGGCTGGAACTTTGAGGCAAATGAGTTTAAATCTGACCCTGGTTCTTCTGCATGAGCTGTCTGCTCAGTACGTCTGTGTGCAACAGTGCACATACATGTAGGAATCCCAGAGGTGTTTCCTTCATGGCTGCTTAATAGATTTGCTAATCACAGCTGACTGCAGGGCTGACTTGACAGATGTGCGCATGTGTGTGCGTTTCACTGCCAATCCATCCATGCTCACTTCTTCACATTAACGTTAATTTCCCACAGAGCACTGCGTAGTTTAACAAGAGCAGTTTCCTGGCTATCCTAATGGAGGGAGATGATCTTTCCTCAATCTTTTCAAATAATCTTTGATTTATGGGTTGTTTTCTTTTTGGTTGTGTGTGTGAACTTCACTCAGTTGTTAAAGTTCTTTTACAAAGACGTTGAGCCAACGAGCAAAGCTGTCTCTGGTATGTGGGAAGGGGAGTTTCTCAGTGACGAGCTCTGCTTTAGTAAGGTTGTAGAGAAACACCTCTAACAGTAACCTCTTGACTTTGAAATACATATTCCAGAAGGTCCTTGTTTTAGGACAACATGTCAATGAATATCAGGTTGAATGTCAATCCTTTATCCAAGCTGTGTTTCTGCAAGGGTTGCCTATAGAAAGGAGCAGGTCCTTGTCTAGAAAAGGAAGAGTTTCACGTCTTTGCAGCTCTTGGTTTGGTGAAGTTATCTTCAGAAATGACAGCAAAGAACACAGCCCCCTATAGACTAGGATTTAAATAGACTGCAAGAACGTCAATACTCCAATAGCTGTGGTTAAAAGCCCGTTTCAAATTGCAGTGTGCTGTTAAGCTGGTAACATCATTTAAAGCATTAAAGTAGAACTGGCATGGGGAGGAAGCATCATTACAAAGCAAAAGAAAGGGCTTCTGGCTTCAAAATGCAGCAGGAGAGAGCAGGACCTGGAAGGAATCTTCAGACACGTTCGGTGATGAAAAAGGGTCGTTGATACTGGCCATGGCAGGTCTCGATGTCCAGACTGGTTCACTGATGTTTCTTTTTATGCGTTTTTCAGGCTTTCTTCTCTTATTTCCTACTTCCAGGTTTATGCTTGTTTTAGCAAGCAACCAGCCTGAGCAGTTTGATTGGGCCATCAACGACCGAATCGATGAAATGGTGAACTTCGATCTGCCCCAGCTAGAAGAACGGGAGCGGCTTGTGAGGATGTATTTTGATAGGCACGTCTTGAAGCCAGCCACAGAGGGGAAACAGTGAGTGTCCCTCTCCTACCCTATAGACTTCTCTTTCTTTTACTGTTGTTCTTCATGCCCTTTTCTGTGGCTTCTGTCACACTGTCTCTAAACCCACTTTAAACAAAGATGCCTCTTGCTATCCTGTTTCGTTGTGCCACAAAATTGGGCTTTCTGGGCCCAGGAGAACAACTTCTGTACTCAGGCTGGATCTTTCTATAGAGAGTGATCCAGTCTGATCTTTGATTTCATTGTAAGAATTGCTCTTCACAAAGTCTGCCTCTGACCCTCCCGTCATGTGGCTATGTGTAAACTCATCTTCGTTACTCCGCTTTTCAGGCGTTTGAAGCTGGCCCAGTTTGACTATGGGAAGAAGTGCTCGGAGATCGCCAGGTTGACAGAGGGCATGTCTGGCCGAGAGATCTCTCAGCTTGCTGTGGCGTGGCAGGTAAGTAGGGCTTTTATCGCTGGGCTTCTTGGTTCGGTTTCCCTTTCTGGAAGGTTTGAGTGTTTGATGTTGGACTCTCAGACCTTGTCTCACTTTGGAAGCTTCGTTATGTCCATCTGGTAGTACTGGAGTGCTGCTGGCTCAGGGGGGGGTGTCAGAATGTCAGTTCCTCATCTCATAAATAGAAACAGTTTTATAAGCACTAATGGGAAATCCCTTACTGAGTTTAAGTACAGCAAGTGACTTAGGAATGGGTTTGGGCACATCCATCACTCATGTTCCAGCTCAAGAAGCTCAGCAGAGGAGATGCCCAATGTTGTGGCCCATAGGTTTGACAGCGTTAGGACACTAAAACATCCTGCCCTACTTTTGTTCTAAACACAGTTTTAGTGCAACTTGAGTAAGTGAAGGAACAAAACTGACTGGAAAACGGAGCTGAAAAGATGAGGTACCTCTACATGCTTGGTACCTATATAGAAATAAGAAATGCAGTCACTTTGAGTGCAGTTGTTCACGTGCTCAACAGCAGCAGCACTTTTTTATCAGGCTTTCACCCTGCTTTGTTACAGCTGCCAGTTTCTTACTGGCTTGTGTATTTTTATAAACTAACCTAGCAATATCAATTTAAGAACGTGCTCCAAATTGTCTGTTGTGTAACCTACTAATGTCAGCCTCCTTTCAGGTATTGTAAAAACAAAGGGGGTTTATTTAGTTTAGCAGTTCCCAAACATTTTACAAACCCTGTGCATTTCATTCCTCCTCCTCCTGTTTTTCCACTTTTAAGGAACAAAAAGTATTTATCCTTTCTAGTTCATTTAGCTGCAGTAGTCATGAGCTGAGGTCCAGAGCAGCCATTTGAGTGCTGTCAGTCCCTGTTCTCTTTGCTGTTAGCACACAGCTGTTAACTTTATTATGAGAGTTTTTCACTTTTCCCAGGTACAGCTGTGCTTTTTGTGGACTTTTGATTTGGAAACTCGGGATAAAGACCTGAGGTGTTTGTCATAAACTCAGTGACAGTGATGTGGGAGAGAAGGCAGACCATTAATTATCACAGAATTTCTTTATTTCTCTTGATTTAGAAGAGCACTCCCTTACCTATGTGTGTGGAAGGCTTTGCTGCCAGGCATTTCCTGTAATAAAAAGTGATGATAAATGATCCCCTGCTGTTTATCAGCTTTGCTTTTATCACCCCTTATCTCCTAGCTTGTCATTCCCTGGAAATGACCTCAGCTTTTATCATTTATCCTTTAAGGGATCTTGAAGGAAAGGAAAGATGGGAGTGAATAATTCCTTAGCATTGTTGCCCCAGTGGCTTTTTTTAAATGTACCTCATAGCACCAGAACTATTAACGAGGTTCAACGTAAAATTGCCACGGGAGGTTATGTTCCTCTCTGCTGTCATAAAACAGTCAAAGGGCTTTAAAAGAAAAAGATGCAGGAGATGATGAGCAAAAAGATATGAATTATTTCGATGTGGAAGCTGCAAGAAGCTTCATCTGTGTCAAGATCAAAGTTGTTGGTATTCTGGAAGGAGGGACTTCATAGGTCTTGTTGATGAAAGGAAGTTGATGTGCCATGGATCACTGTTAAAATAGCACATGGGTTTTGCAGTCAGTGGCTGGACGTGTTGGACTTATTCCTCAGGACATGACTGGGTAGACACATCCACCACAGCAGGTTTCTGCAGGCATCCCAAAGGGGTGAGCACTGAGCGCTGCCCTGGAGCTGCCTGCCAGAGCTGTTGATACGTGCTACTGTAGGGTTCTCTTTCAGTTACTGGGTCAAGGAATTGACTCTGCTCTGGGATGTCCAATGCCAGGACAAGGGGCAGTGGTCCCAAGCTGGAGCACAGGAGGTTCAAGCTGAAGATGAGGCCAAAGTTTGTCAGTGTGAGGGTTATGGAGCATGGCCCAGGCTGCCCAGAGAGGTTGTGGAGTCTCCTTGTGTGGAGACACCCAAAGCCCTGGCCGTGTTCCTGTGTGACTGCTCTGGTGATCCTGCTGTGGCAGGGGTTGCACTGGGGGAGCTTTCCAGGTCCCTTCCAACCCCTGACATTCTGGGATTCTGTGAATTTGGAGCTGGAGCTTGACCAGAGCTTTGCAGAAGGCTGCATTTAGGCCAGGTTTGGCCCATGGACTTTTGACTGTGGCAAGACTTGGTAACATCTGCCTTTTTTTGCCTATGTAAAGTATGACGGGTATTGAGCTTCAGTAGCTGCAGTTAAAAGGCTCTCTGTGAGCAGGTTTTTAAGTACTCTTAACTCAAGTTGATCTCCTGAATAATATCATTATTTTGGGGCCTGGGTCAGCACTAACAGCCGCTCATTATAGGTGGCTTTGTAGCTGATACAAAGCTCTCTCCTATCAGGGAAGGATTAAGGCTGCAGTTTGAGCGTCTCTGGCAGCATTGGTCCTGCCTCATATTCCTGCCTTTCTGCTATCAATTCCGTGATGCTGGTAACGCCTCTGTGTGTGGCTGTACCATGAACTGGGTCAGGGAGCTGATCAGAACTAAAAATAGCTTGGCAAGGCAAGTGAACTGCACATCTGAGGGGGTGGAGCAGGGTAGGTAGGGGCTCTGTGAACCAGCATCACTGACTCAAGAAATTGCTGCTCAGATTTTCCTCAGCTGGATGCAGAGCTGTGACACGGTTCCATACCACAGCTAGGACTGTTAACTCTTAAAGCCTTGGTCTTTTTAAGCTCCTGTACGACTGAACTTTTAAGATGCTGCATGCCAAAGATGGCTGATGTGGGAAAGCAGCACCTTTATGAACGCACACTTGAATTTTAATCATTTTTGCAAACTGGTACGTATGTAGTCCCCCTTGGATGTGGGGACCTATAAGGAAGCTACAAAAGAGCTTAACCTGAGGATCTGGGGAGCCTTTTCTGTGACTCTAGTTAAGGTGAACATCTGGACTTCCCATTTAGTTCCCTACTTGCAGTTGCTTTTTCTTTCCCCCCTCTCTCAAAGCATTTTGTCAAGTTAACAACAGAGGCAGGAAGAGTTTGAGATGATGACCAAGTTGAGAAGATAAGGGGCAGGAAGAGCCAAGAAAAGGGAAAAACAAAGTATTTCTTAACAGTTGGTTCTGATCTCAGTAACACCTTACGGAGCTGGGAAACAGCAGATGTGGTGAGCCTAGAGCTCTTCAGCAGTCCTCAAAGCAGACTTGAAACAAGGATGTCTCCAGACACTTAAGCTTCCAATGTTTTTCTAGACAGGCTCATCAGCACAGCTGCTGAAATGCAATATGCCAAAGGTCTTTGTTTAATAAATAAACACAATTGACCCACTCTGGGGAAGATTACAGCACAAAGCCCTAGTGAGAACTCCTGGTTGTGAATGCTGGAGCACGGAGCTGGATGGGAGCATCCTGTTTGCCTTTTTGTTTTCAGCTCTTTTGCATGGTGCCCTGATGTGACTTGGAGCTAATCCTCAAAGTGTAGGCTTAATTGCAACATGCCTGTCACTTAATTCACCTCAGCTTTGTATATACTTCTTAGTTTATTCCTCCAGCAGTCATCTGCAGTGTTGCTGTCTGTATGCATGACACCTCTGCAGAGATGTCTTACAACAAATCCTTAACCAGTGTCTGGACAACAGAGACGAATGCAGAGGGAGCAGAATGGGAGGTTTAATCTATGGTGAAATGTTGCTCTGTTCCACAGGGGCTGTCCAACCACCTCAAGCCTTGTTGCTTGCAATTCTAGTCCTAACCTTTATGTGATGAAACCTCATCAAATCACCAGTGAAGCGTAGGCAATACTAGGGAAGGCAGTGAGGAATCAGCATTGCTACTCCTGCTTCCACTCCTGAGTCTGCAGAAGTCCTGGAGGAAGTGGACAGGGAGCACAGGAAGGCATTTGTCATGGACTTGATGGAGTTTTGGGATGTGAGGATCCCCATCAGCTCTGCTGAGCTTGCTTGGGGTCACCTCCCATGGCCAGAACTGAACCTCAGAGATGGTTTGGGGAAAAGTTGAAGTTACAGAATCCCAGAATGGTTGGGGTTGGAAGGAGGGGATGTCTGAGGATCATCTCATGCAGCCTCATGCTAGAGCAGCAGGAGGGACAAGTTCTGAAGCAGTAGGAAGAGACAGTACCACAGCTGGCAGCTCCTACCCAGAGTGACCCAGAACAGCAGCGTGTGGCCACTCCGCTGTCCCCTGGCCTCACGGTCATTTCCCATGGCGATGCGTTTGGAGTGCTCTGCCAGTGTTGCTTTTAACAAAAACATCTCGCTTAAACTAGAAGCCTGAGCAATAGCTGCAGCTTTTGTAGGCTTGATTCCCCTATAAGCTGGGCTTGAAATGGATTGCTGTCGTTTACATGAAGTTGTACTTCACTGGTGTTCCAGTCTGGTTCGGTTTGTCCTGAATTTACCAAACAGAAACGATAAGATGAAGAAAAGCATCTGGGAAAAAACATTGCTGTCTGGCACAGCTAACAGTCTGCATGCTGGAAATCCATTTTAATCTCTTTTGCGGAAGACTCAGCATTCCCTTTTGTCCTTGTGCTTTTCCATTCCTCATATCTAATCCTTTATGAATACATCATGAATTAGATGCATTTACACACTTAAAAATTCCCTTCAGATCTGTTCACAGTCATGTGCAAGCTGCCGAGTTCTGCACCCTATACTTAAACACATGGGTATGCTTTAGATAAAATGTCAAGAAAAGCAACCTTTTGCTATTCCAAGCCGTAACCTCTGGAAAAATTGTTTTGGCAGCACTTCAAGAGAATTCTGAGGAGTTTTATGTCCCAGTGTTGATGATAGAGATGAGCTTCCCATCATTTCCTTGCCTTTTGTGCCACCGCCATAAACGCCTTTTTGCTCCCTGAACCTTTTTTATATTCAAAAAAAGAAGAGAAATCACCTGCCTGACCAAGTTATGGGAAGAATGTAATGTTTCTGCAGTGGTCTGAGCTGAAGGACATTATATGTGAGCTGGGTGGGGGGTGTGTGCTGGTGTTTGGGGGTTGGTTGGTTGCTTTTTCTTTTAGAGCAGGCTGTTTTCATTACAAATGTGATTCAAAGGATACAGATTAGCTTGGCCAAGTTAAAATAAACCATGGTTCTTGGCTGAAATGAAACCTTAGGTCACCTAGGACTGAACTTATCGTCTGTGCGGCATCCCTCTACTTATCCCCCCAAAATGCTTTGTTTTCAGATTATTTCCTAATTGGATTTGAGTTAGAAAACATGAGTAGTTGCACTGGAGAAAATGGGTTAAGATTTGCCCATGCAGGAGGCGGAGGTATGAATATAAATGAAGCGCTGTAGCATTTGTGTGTGTGTGCAAGCTACTCCCAGAAGGGACAGCTGCTTCACCCATTTGCTTTCTTGACAGCAAAGGCCCGAGGCTTTCTATAAATAGAAAGTCATTGAGAAAATCAACAGAGCGTGAACTGCACGGCTTTGCAGGAGTTTCCACAGTTGCAGTTCTGGTCTGTGCAGCGGCAGGGAGGAAGGGAAGGGAAGACATCCTCTCTGTGCACATAACACACAGCCCAGGAAAGCACTCGCTCCATTTTAAACCACCAGATCCTCCTGGCTGGAGGGCTGCTGAGTTCTCTATGTGCAGACCTTCTATTCCTTTGCCTGCAGTCAGTGTTTATTCCTAACTTGAAATAGGAGCATTAACCTAACTTGTCACTTCTGCCTTAAGGAAGGATTACGACGATTTTGCACAGGCAAGAATCCGTTTTGATGCTTTTTTGCAGTAAAAACCAGCGGCTGCCAGCTTTGTGGGTAGGTGTGGTTTGTGCAGTGAGACCTTTTGTGATCTAACCAGCTCCCCAAAAAGAGCTACCAAATCAGGGCTGGAAGGTAGGACTTTTCCCCCCCCCATTTCTTGAAAGAATTACTGCTACACCACTGCAAGAGCAGTAATCTAGCAGGCAGGTATAATCCACTGCACTGGGGTGGTCAGCACTGTGATCATATTGACCAGTGCAACAGCTTCTGCTGGGGTTTGTCTTCTCTCCCATCTACACCATTGGACAGAAGGGACATGAAATGGTCACACTGTCACTTCTTTCTGTGATGCCTTTGCAGTAAAACTCGCTGCTTGGTGTAATTGATGGCTTGCACCATTAATGATTTATGGAGCCTGTCTGTAATACCTCAGAAGCACATTTCAGCCTGTCACGAAAGGCAAAGTTCCTATTGCTAACTGGGATCGTGGGGAATGCCCTGCAGGCAGAAGGCTTGGCAAGTGACAGTCTGTGAGGTGACAGCTCTGAGGAAGGAGAGAGAAAGGGACAGAAATCTGGGGCTATTTGGGGCAGGCAGCATGGATTTGAGAAGCTAGACAGGATCCCACCCTGATTCACGTCAAGCTCCTTCCCCAGCAGAGCTGTACAAGGAACCACAGCAGCGAGTCGCTCGCAGGAGCACTTGCATAGGGAATAACCAGATTTAGAAATCTGTAGCCTGGAGTTGCTGTGTTACCTTGGAGATGGGTTGTGCAGCCAACAGCGTAAGCGTCCTTCCCTTCCTTGGAGGGTACGGCTGCGTGTGTTGTCATCTGCAAAGTGTCCATCAGCGGCGTCCTGGCTGTGGAGAAAAGTGACAGTCCTTTCGCTGCAGCCGAAGAGAACTGGCACTCCAGGTATCTGGAGATATTGTGGGCTGTTTGGCAACGATGTCAGTAGTTTTGAGCCCTTTCTGCAGGGAACTATGATCAAATCTGTGCTGTCAAAGCAGCAACAGGACCAAGCCAAACTGGAGAGACAGGAGAACAGGACTGGATGTTGTGCTAAGTAGTATGGGGGCAAACATGCATGGAGAAGAAAATGAGAGGGACCGGTCTCAGATCTTCACTGTTTTGGGGAATTGCCATCACTAACTTGGGTCTCTTCTGCCTTTGCCTCTTCAGGCTGCAGCTTATGCATCAGAGGACGGTGTTCTTACAGAGGCCATGATCGATGCCCGGGTGGCCGACGCCGTGCAGCAACACAAACAGAAGATGGAGTGGCTGAAAACAGAGGGTGCTGAAGACAGCAAAGGGGCTGGCACAAACCCACTGCTGCCTTTCCCCAAAGGAACACCGGTGTGAGAAGTCTGCAGGCTTCAGACCAGCATGCGTGGGGAAACGGGCATGGGAGAAGGCTGAGAGGGTCTTTTGGGCAAATATTTGGTGGAATCATACGTTGACAGAAATGTGTCCATTGGTGCAAGGGAGGGGGTACTGATTTCATGTTTTTAGAGTGCACTGGAAAAAAAATGGTTTCAATAAGGCAGAAGCAACTGTATTAAAGGACCCCCTTGCTGAAATACCACTGAGTGCATTAGTCTGTATGGCCTGTCCTGATGGAGAGCCCCAACCTCTGAATTCTTTTCAGCCATTTGATGGTGTTTTGGAGTGTCCCAGTGCCTGTCCAAGCCTGCATCTCCCATATACTAACTGAAGGCTTTGTGCTCCAGCAGGGTTCATGCTCTTTTTTTCACCCAGATCCTGCCCATGAGGTACCTCCTTGCTCACTTCTTTCCCTGTGATGTGGCCACATCTGCTGCTGCCTTTTGCCTTCTCTGTGCTGGAGTCTCCTGGAGGGTGGCTGTACAGCCAGCCTGCAGTGGTAGAGTGCAAGGGACCAAAAGCTCTGCAGGATGACTCCTCAGTGCTGAAGTGCTAAGTGTTCCCAGCCCCAGAGCTTTTATTTAGCACTGTACAGTAACTGTGCACACTCCTTGGATCATAAAGTGTTATTTGAAAGCACTGCCAGGTGCTTGGGGCCCTTCAGCCACTGCTGAGCTGCAGCAGGAACCGCTGCGTCCCAGGTTCTGATGTGCCTGCTCTGACCACACAGCCCATGGTGCTCTGCTTTCTCCAGCCAGGTACTTGGCTGCTCTTGCTGCACGAGTCCTTTGCTGCATTTCTGGAACAATTGAGAAATACGCCATTGTCAAGTCATGAGCGCAAGCCCATCTCCATCAGATAACGTTTGTTCTGTCTGTGTGTGTATCAGAGGTCAGAAAATCACTTATTTTGGTTCCTTTTTTTTTCCTGAGTTTGAACTGGATTTGAACTCTACGCTCTGCTCCGCATCCCCTTCTGTAACTACACTGTGCAAGCACACTTGTCTGACCTAAATCTCTGCCCTTGAGTACCTCGCTGAGATGTTCTTCTTCGACAGGAACTGACAGCGCTCTCTGCTGTGTCCATTGCACTGGTGGTTGCTGCTGAACTGGGAGGGCTGCACGCTGATGGGAGCTTGGGAGCGTGGGAGCAGAACAGGGCTGGTCACCAAGGTCCAGGAAGGGAACAGTTCCTGAGGCTGCAAACCTTCACTGTCTTGGGCTGCCATCTTATTGTAAATGTAGTTCTCTCCTATTTTCTATCTGAAGATGCGTTTTAGAAGCTGCTCCTCGGTTAAGGATGGGTGTCCCCCAGCAGTGGTGCGTGCCCAGACGTGCATGCCCCACTAACACTTGCTGCAAGGCACACGTGTATGTGCTCTAGAGGAAAGGGAGGTGGCACTGTATAAACTGAAACTGCACTTTATGTTCTGAACAGCTGAAATAAACTTGAATGCCATTTTTTCCCCTGCCCTTCAGCCCAGGTGTAGGTGTCCACTGATATACTAGAGGATTAGCTATTCTAGGCTTCAGATTTTACTAGAATTATATTTCTGTTAAGCCCCAAGAGATGAAGGCAGCTAAGCAGAGCCACGCTCCAATAAAAGACCCTTGTTAACAAATGATGTGAGGGAGCAGTCTGCTATTGCGTGATTAAAACCTCTAATTACGACATCCACCTTCAGCACTTGTCTTCTCCCTTCCATAATCATCCCCACGAAGCACAAAGGAGCTGGGAGGAGGGGGAAGGTTCTGGGTCTCATCCTTATGCTGCCTGACTGCGCTTTTGCTGATACCGGTAGCTGGGAAGTGAGTCCTGCTGCAAAGCTGTGCGAAAGGCGCAGCGGTTGCTGTCTCAGCTGTTTCAGGCGATTCCTCCTTCAGACTGCATCAGGTCCCTACATGGGAGCGGAGGGAGCGCACGGCGCTTGTAACGCAGCGATGAGCCGTGCCTCTGTGCTGTGCAGCAGTGCTTAATTGCAGGTTTGGGAGAGCAATTAGCTTGAAGGAGCCTCTTGCTGTGGCAGGGAGGACAGCAGGGAGCCCAGGCTGGGTTCTCAGGTTTGTCTGAGTACAGAAGTACTTCACAGGGGGCTTTTGAGGGCTTTCAATGACCACTTAAGTCTGTACCTGAGCTTTGCTGCATGGGCTTCATAGGGCTGGAAAGGGCTGTCCTGAAGCTTTGGAGAACTTGTGGATTATTTAGCATTGTATTGAGTGTGTATTGAGACATTGCTCTGGCAGGACTCCCGAGCTGGTGCTGCTTGTAGCTCATGGAGTAGAGTTCTTTCCCCTTCTTGGGCAGCTTGGAAGATGCTCCCTCTACTAAAATAAGTCTGTGTTCTTTAGCTTATTTTCCTTTAAAAGTTGAGGGAGGGCAAAGTAGAGCCACTTCTATACGTTATACAAGGAACTTACTCCTAGGAACAGGGTCTTTAATACACAGAACTCATCCTGCGTGTCTCAACCTCCGTCCACCCTCAAAATTCCTCAAGCAATCAGCTGGCCAGAGCTTTGCACATCTGCGCTTTTCATGTTTTGTTAGCGATGCAGGCTCCTGTGCAACCCTGGTGCTAGCTGAAATCCCAGGCGTGCAGTGCTTCAGGGCTCACTTGTTTCCTTCTCTCTGTCCACAGCCCCTTCCTGAGAGGTTGTGACAGCATCTGTGTGTCTGAAACCCACAGTGAGTGCTCATCCTCCTTTCCAGAGAAGCATGGGGTTGTGGGCAGAGCAGGCGCATCCCCTGGTCCCCTTTTGAGAGATCCCTGTTAATACAATGCCTGAAAGTCCACAATCGCTTCTACCCTTGGCAGCAGAAGGACTGCCCGATAGTACGGACACATCATTTATCACACTCTTGCTGAATGATGGATGTCTTACCTCCCACCTGTGAAGATGAGAAGGAGGTGGAGCAGAAAAGCGAGAGATGATCCTGATTCAGGAGGCTTGGGTGCTACACCAGTCAGGTAAGGCGGGTGAGGAGTGGCAGAGGTGGTGTACACAGCTTGTTTTGTCCAATGTCTTGTTTTCATCTCTTCCCGCTGCATTGAAAGGATGCCATGGGTTTCCACTTGCACAAGCCGATGCCATTTGTCCTTCCCTGACAGTTTTGGGAGCTGGTGGGGTAGGTTCCAGCCAAATAATCCCCTGGTTTGAGCCTGGCATCGCGGTGCTCTGGTCAGCGGCACAGGGAACACTGGGAACAGACAAAGCTGACATGCTCTGCAGTTCTGCACCTGGTCAGTCTTAATGCAACTTGGAACAACTGTCGCTGCCAGGCTTGAAAGTGCTGCTTGTCTCAGTGCTGGCGCTTCATTTTTTTTTACTTCCATGGGAAATAAAGTTCTCCATCCATCCTCTCACACTTGCACGCTACTCTCTCTTCACATCATGTGCCATGGGCTGTTGGACTGATGAAGCCAGCTCTCTAAATCCTGCCTTTGAAACGATATTCCTTGTCCCTCTTGCTGTGCACATCGCTCCTAGCCGCCAGCGAGGTGATTTCATGCCTTACTGCCCGCCGAACGGCCGTGCCAGTCGCTGTCGCTGCTGCTGCTGCTGATGTGGAATGCAACAGGGAAAGCGAAAAAAGGCCACCTGCCACTGCTCAACTCCTGCCTCGTCGAAGATTTAAATGCAGGGCCGCTGCCACCTCTGCCAGCCTCGTCTGTAAGTTTGCTTTGCTGTCAGCTCGCAGGATGAAGGATGTCCTTGTGGAGGTGGCACCCAGCTGGCTATTTGTTACCCCTCCGTGCAGGGATATGGGATGGCAACTCCAGGCTGAGGTTATCTCCTCTCCGTGACACTGAGTGAGTTATGAGCTAATAGCACTTTATTAAAATAGTATTTTGAATTGGAGAGCAAATCCAAGAGCAGATGGATTAGCAAGCAATCCATCACTCCCCATCTTTGCCGCTGCCAGCTGAAATGCTGCAGCTGGGAGACAGATTTATAGCATGGTCATCTATCTGTCCTCAGCTGGCATCCACTGAAGGATTCCTTTTGACTGTGATACACTGGGAGGAAAGCTTCATTGTCCGAGTACAAGGATGTAAGCGCCGCACACTTTCTCACCAGTGCATGCCCCGTGCTGCTGGACTTAGAGGAGACAGGAGTATCCCCAAGAAGTGTTCTTCTGGCAACCAGTGCTTGTGTTTGGAATGGAGAAGAAACACTCAGATTCCTTTATAATCCATTGTTTGTGGCTTTTTCCATTTTACTGCAACATTATTATTATTATTCTCCCTGGATTTTTTTTTTTTTAAGTGACAAATCTGACTTATTTGTCCAGCCTGCAATGCGAGTCACCGGCACCTCTCCTTGTCCGTGCCAAAGCCCTCGGTTTCCTCACCCTGCCTTCCTTGCAAGCAATGGCAGGAGAGGCTCACGCTCCTCTTTGGAGAGAGCTTGCACCCAGAACTTGGTTTTAACAGTAAAAATATTTATCTTCTTTTAAAATCAGCTTTGGACCTTAGAGCTTCCCTGTGTTCCCAGTGAGTGGGAGACGAGCAGGCTAAAATCTGGGACAGCATCCCATGATGTCACAGAAACTGGGGGAAATCGCACAGCCCTTCTTTAGAGATCAAGGCTGGGCACAGCTTTCCCCACACCCCGATTCGAGCCGTGTCTGCACCCCCTGCTCTCTGAACCCTGTGCCATGGAAGACCCCAGGAGAAGCATTCGGTTCAAAGGGTTGGAAAAAACACTCAGATGCAAAACATGCAAAAAACTATTTTACTGACAAACAGCAAAGGACGGGCTTCGTTTCAGGAGCTGAACCGGTTATCTATTATACAAACATATTATTGAAAGGGAAGGAATGGCTGAAATACACTTACTCATTGACCCAAATAAAATCACAGTGTGCTTTTTTTCTATTGCCTCCCCCACCCCCAAGCTCTCTGCGGCCTTCAGCTCTTCCCCTCAGCACAGCATTGTCACGACGCCCAGCACGGCCGCTGGAGAACATAAACCATAGGTGACGTTTGCCTGTGCAAGTGTATTTAATAAAAAAATTAGCCATTATTGCTTTTCAACCACAGTAGAGATTATTCTATGATTAGACTCAGCGCGGAGTATAATCTCTCTCTCTGTTAGTACCAACGTGTGTTGTACCTCTTCCTGTCTGATGCATGCAAAATCGGTTTGAGAGCAGAGAAAAAGAAAAGAAGGATTAACAATCAGGGAAAACAGCACTCCCAAGTTTTGCTCTTGTATTCTCACTGCAGAGCACTATTGAAAACAAACACAAAAAAAATCAATCTTCCTAAACAGCGCGCTCTGTCCTGCAAGGGTTTCCACTGCCTCGAGTCACTGCACACCGAGGGTGCTCAGCACCTCCTGGTGTCACCCCCTCCACGGAAATCCCAGGGCTCAGCTTGAAAAGGGGACTAAAACTAGCGACCCTGCTGGAAAAGAAGTGAGTGCAATGAATGGGGGCTACTAAAGGAGAGGAACGGGCTTCATGCAGTGGACTCGTGATGACACACACAGATACAAACACACTGACACACACAGAACTGGAACAGTGTCCTGAGAGCCTCGGCAGGATGCAGCAAACGGGCAGCCCGGCCTCACTGTAGCGCTCCTCCACACATGTGCCCACATTTTCCTGCTCCTCTGCTTCCTTCTCTTTTGACCCAACATGAAGGTTGCATTTTTAATTTCTTTAATTTTTTTCCAGTAAGTTCACTTGCTTCTTCACGCTCTCCTAGGCACCACAGTGAGCCGGGCTGGCCTAAGAGGACATCTCATCTCATCTTCACTCCATCCCAAGGCAGAACCAGCAGTCCTGGGCCCCTGCCTAACGAGTAATGCCCTGTCTGTCCCCTACGTTACACCCCATTGCCTGCCACTGGAACACGCATCTGCTTCACCAGTGCATCCAGGTCGCAAATCACCCGATCCAAATGTCTTTCTGTTTGTACTGTCTGCTCTGGTAACAGAAGTACCTCTATTCTTTTACATCCAGAGGTGTTCTGGGAGCTTCTGTTGGCTATTTCTATCTTCAGAGCCCCCTGAATGCAGAAGAGGCCTTCATTACCTCCACCTTCACCTGCACGCACACTCTTCATTGATGCCACATTAATGTTAAACTGCTGCTGCGAAGCTGTCTCAAAGTGAAATCTGAAATGTGATTGCTTGAGTCATTTACCACCTGCACGCCTTCATACAAGGGAAGGTGAAGGGTGACCACTGCCCTCCTCTTTCCAGGGCAGCCAGTACACCTGAGATGTTTCCTTTGCAATGTGCTTTTCTCCAAGGATGGAGACTCCACAACTTCTCTGGCAACCTGTCCCCGTGCTTGGTCACCCTCACAGTAACACAGTGTTTCCCAATGTTCAAGCAGAACAGTACCTGGGTCTACTCTGAGCTACACCTGAAATCCCATGTCTGGTGGCTTTTGGCTCGTCCTTTCCTCTCCTTCCTGGAGCAAGGTGCTGCTCTTCTTCTTTGCAGCATATCCCAAGCACCAGCACGCAGCCGTTTGCTGTGCAGGCAGCCAAACCTGGGCTCCTCACACCAGAAATGCAGGAGGATGCTTCCAGCGCCAATGCCAGCTCTGGAGAATCAGCACATGCAGCTTTAAGCTCTGTCTCTGCTCTAAAAATAGCCCCTCCTGAGGCGGCACAAAGTTCCCCCCACCATCTAATTCTGCAGAAGCCTCCCTCAAAGCATCTGGCAGATGAGTGCTGAGACATGGTGCACACTTCCCACTCCTTTGTCCCCACAGAGCTGCCATTACAGACACAGCTGCCAGCTGTAAGCTTTGCAGCCCCCACGTTTTCCCTTCCACAGGTTTTGACCAGTGCCTCTCCTAGCCCTGACCTTGTTGTGTCAACTCCCTGATGCCACAGTCACGTTCTCCCAACCGAACCCTTTTCGTTTGGGGTTGTTGCTGGGTTTTGGTTTTGTTGTTGTTGTATCCATCTGTGATTTGGTTGTTTTTTTGCGTGTGAAGACTGGATCAGAGGCAAGAGAACAACGAACAAGTCAACACTAGTACATCTCAGACAATTAAACAAGGAGAAAACATCCCCACAACCAGACAAAAGCAAAACGAACACATGCACAGGAGAAGACAGTGCAGACTGTACAGACAACTGAGCTGCGAGCAACAGTAGCAACCTCACTTGGACAGAGGAACAAGAGACCACAAAGTCAGACGTTGTTGGTAAGGCTCACACCTCGAGCAGAATCAGCTGAGGGGAAGGGACAGGGACAGGAGCCATGTCAAGCAGAGAGAGAGCAGGTGCTGCCTGGGGCAATGCAACGCTCGGACCGGGGTTTTGCAATACTCAAACCACAGCTGCCTCTTTTACCTTCTGCTGCTCTTGGGGGGCTCGCCATCGCGCTCCCAAAAGCGGAGACACGGCAGATACTTGGCTGTTGGGAACAACGGTCAACTTCTGCACAACACCATGGGTTCAACAGGACCCTGCTGCGCAGGGACTCCTCAGCACTGCAGCCTGATGGGTGTGTAGGGTTATCCAGGCCTAGTAACAGGCATGGTCTGAGCTCTGTTACCTAGGGTCACATCTACAGAAGCTTCCTAGACTCAGAGGAAAAAGGCAGCGACACCAGGAATCTGACTTTGTGTCTCTGTTTGAAATCCCCCATGCACAGAAGACGCAGCAGATCTCTTGGGTGAGCAGTAGGACCGACCCGGCTTGACTGCATGGGGAGGGACTTTGCCCCTTATCGATTAAGGATGAGAATCAAAGGCCCAGTCAGTTCCCCAGGATTAATCCCATTGGTTTAGTGTGTACAGGGAAAAACCTTGCTCTATGAGAGTGTTTCTGGTTTCCTTGGATTTAAGACCAGTGAATTACTCCCAGTAAATTTAATTGCACTGAGAGTATTTTTGTTTTACTTTGTTAACTAAGTGTAAACAAGAGATAGACTCACAAGGTCATAGCTGCAGCCACCACAGATGAATAAAAACATCAGGAATATGTACCACACAGGACCTTTTCCCCCTCTTTCAGAGGCTCATGCTCTTCCTAAATTCTGGTGTGCATCAGACTTAACCCACGTGAGCCATCACTTCACACTTCCCAGTTATAAGTTTCATATTTAATGATATTTCAGCTAAGGTCAGTTGCTAGAGCAGGGCTGAACCAAACTTTCAATTCAGTCTGAGTTTAGGTCACTGCCTTCAGTCTCTCTTGTGAGAGGCACCAAGTGGAAAGATTATTTAAAGTGCTTTTTTTCCCCATAACTACTTCCAGAGACTCAATATTTGTCCTTACCACGATGGACTTTTCTCCCCTGCAAAAACGTTGTCCCATCTGAAGACACGTCCATGACATGATGAGCCCATATCACCAAATGCCCAAAGCTCATACAGTGAGGGAGGCTGCAAAGCCATGTCTTGGAAAGGAGCTGCTTAAGGAAAAGTCATTTTTTAGATACTGACAGGTGGCTGCAGACATTACAACCAAAGGAAGTCCTGGATCACAGACAGTCGAGCAGACAGACAGAAGGATAGGCCTGGCAATTATTTAGGCCCAGACAGAAACTGGGGCGCCAAGACATGAGGCACTAGGGAATAGCAAAGGTAGGGATGGCACAGAACAGGTATGTTTGGCTCTTGGCCAGTTATGTGGTTTGTAAATAACTGAACTGAGCCTGGGCATAGGAAACAATGAGAAAAAAAAAACCCCAAGACATAGAAACTGGAGGGAGCAGGGAGGAAAAGAGCAGGGAGGCATGGTGGCCTTTTCCCTTCACAGACGTTGCAATCAAACAAGAGGAGGCCATAGACAGAGTCAAGGAATCCATAGAAGAAAACAGCAGCTTCTGGTAACATTCATCATCTTATTTTCTGGATGTTTTCCCCATTTAAGCACAAGCCCACTCATTACAAAATGAGGAATGAAGGAGAAATGACTGGGAATCAGGGCTGCCACCTTAAATTCTAGGGGCTGGTGTCTCCCTGCCTTATTCATCTCAAGCAAAATCTCTCTCTTCCCACTGCAGCAGCAGGGCTACTGCTGCCTGCGTGTGCAAAAGCAACACAGCCTGGGTGCATTTGCTTCTTTCCCCCAGCAGAACACGACTGCTACAGGAACTGGATACCACGGCACTGTCTAGGTGTACGCGGGCTTTATCAAGCAGCACTCCCTCAGGAAACCCTGACTGGAAGTGAAGGAGGTCTCTGGATGTGGAGGTTCATTTCAGACACTTGACAGCTACCTTGAAACCCACACCTAAGCTGTGACCAGGGGAAGCAAAGGCAAAACCACATCAGAGCATCTCCATATTTTGATTCAATTATTGGGACATTTGGCTCTGTGGATGAGTTTGGCTTCAGGCTCACATCTCGCTGTGTTCCTCAAGCCAAGCCAAGCCCAGGCTGCTGCTGAAGTGCTCTTTCAGCTGGGAGCAGTAACAGAAGCAGCCAGGGGGTTGTTCATGTGAGACTGTTAACAGGACCCGCTCGCTGAGCCGTCAGCGTTTCTCAGGTGGTGTTAACCAGGACCTAACCCTCTAAGAAAAGGGGTTGAGCAGCTCCTTTCCTCCCAGGCGTGGGGTGGGGGGTGTCTGTGCAGCAGAGGGGTATGATCAGGGTGCAAATCGGGTCTAACACCATCCAACTCAATACACTTCTCCCTGCATATCGGGAGCAACTCCTCTCTAGCATTAGTGAAGAATAACAGCACGGATATCAGCAAGGTACCACCAGTATAAAAGTGGTGTAAACCAGGCAGCACCAGCCCTGCTGTGTGGACTGATACCTTATAGTACTGTTCCCCTGGCACTAAGATTTCTTGGATTGCTTAAGGCAGGTTTCAGTGGATAGCAATGCAAAGAACAAACCAGTTATATATTCCCAGGACTTCCTTCCCCCACAGCAACTCCCAAAAACCTGAACCAAAGCCAAAGGGACACTGTGCCTTCACAACCCACCGGCAGCAGTCCCCATCCAAACCTGTGACCAGCCAAGCCATTCTAGCAACGGAAGGAACAGAGCAGAGCAAAAACAAGCCAAAGGACCAAAGAAACGGGGGACTTGAGCTCTTGGATGAGAAACTCTGCATCTTCTTTGTGTTGTCCCACCTCCATACCCTTGGCCAACATTCCCCGTAGGGTAGCTGGATGTGCAGGACAGCCGTGAATGCCAGGAAAAGGGGGTTGAAAGTATAATGCAAATCTCTTTTCTTTTTTGTTTGTTTTTGTTTGTCTCCTTTTTACATATATACACAAGTCTGACAATAAAACGTGGAACACAGTGCAATGTCTTGGCTGCGTAGCATCCAGGACTGGCTTAGTTGTGCATCGTGGTGTGCCCCAGGGACACACAGGATGGGTAAGTAAAATTGTGTCCTCGTCTGGCTTCCATAGAGGAGCAAACCAGTACCTGTTCCCCTGGAAGAAGAGTAAAATCCTTTTTAAAACCTCACCGCAGTCTCTGGAGGGGAAGGCATTCCTCAGAGGTGCCGTGGGCTGGGGTGCCCATTATGGTACAGCTTCTGTTTGATGTGCACCATGTTCCCAGTCGCCTCCTCGTACTGCCTGTGATGACGTTTTCTGAACTCCTTCAAGTTACAGAATTTTGGAATCCAAGACCAGGAATTGTCTGGAAGGTAAAAAGGAAAGGTGAGAGATTATAGGAATGCTGAGACCCCCATTCTCCTTAGCCCTCTTCCTGGCCTGCCCAGAGAACGACAGATTATATGAAGTTAAACCACTGCAAGCAGCACGAGGTGGTTCGTGACTGCTCTGACCAGCACTGCAGCTACTGTGAAGTGCAATCTGATGTCTGAGCTCCTATAGAGTATTTTCTATTTTTAAGAATAATCAGGAAGGAGCGATAGATTATTCCAATAGACAAAAATTTAAGCTGATCAGGACACAATGTGACATTGAGTCATTGCTAAGTGGTACTCATGGTGGTATTTCAGGGAGGGCTCTACATCCTGTACCAGTACAGGATTTCGTATTACCCCTACCCCTATCCCTCATAGTCACGGGCACCATTTCTTTCTTCAGAAGGAACTTTTAGCTTAGGTGCTCATTCAACAAAGAAATAGCTATCCTTTCTGCTTATTGCAATATACACTGGAAACCTCACCTACAGATTAGATGAGGAGGGCTTCCAGTGTCTCTCCTACCTCACATTTGATTTTGAGGACACAGAGTTGTTAACAGAGCCAAGAACAGTGCAAACACACAGCTGTGGAACAACCAGCCTGGTTAAAGAGCAGACCAGTCCTGTGTAACTGGTGCAACACCAGTAAGACAGCACCAAAAGACAAAGTCTTAGGCCAAAGGGGATGTCAGCCTTCTGCAGCATGAAAGGGGCACTGCCAATGGGGTTGCTAAGGGAAGAAGAAGCTGGGTGCAAAGTAATACTGCATTCGTTTCCTGAAAAGATGGATCTGCACTGTATGTTGCACCATTGGCCAACTCCTTCTTACACCCTGAGGATATGTGTACACAAAGAGAAAAAAACCCCATCGTTTAGCTTAAATAATGATTTAATTACTAGCATAACCCTCAATTACTAAAAATACAAATCTATGCAGTATCCATCCACAAGAAGGCAAGTTAGATGGCGATACCATGTCTGTACCTCACCGCTCCGTAACGAAAGGCAACGGCTCTGAAGAACAACACTGCTGTGCTCCTACAGCATCTCACCAAGCACGGCTCCTGCCAGCCCTGCTGACTCCATGAGCACTGATGAGATCACAGCCACAGGTGGTCTGGCCAAAAACAGGTGTCACAGCCCCAAGATTGGCTCAGTACCTCAGATCTCACTGGAAACTCTGAGTATCAGCCTTCTGCTTGGGAAGTGACAGCAACGCAGCCTCAAGAGAGGCCTGATTCAGAAACTGCTCGAGCAGGCTGCTGGGGATCTGGGAAGACTAATGAGAAATTAATATCATTTTGATCTGTGATTTTACAAAGAGATTGTCCACTTCCCTAATTAGAATTTCTTACAAGTTAACAGATAAATCTTTCTCTTGCTCACTTTCCTATTTTCTCCGAGCTGTAATTTAACAGACACCATCAGTCAGAGTTAGAAAGACTGAGATTTGTAGAGACACTGTTATGGACTTTCACGTTATTCGCTATTTTAATAGCTTTTCTGTCTCTTTTCCCCTCCATTAAAGTCCATGCTGGGAGAGCAAAGAGGGGCAAAGAGGGCCTCTGAAGGAGCATCCATTGGTGATTCTGAAGTTGTTAGTTCAGGATGCTAAGCTAACTGGTCCACAGACCAACCAGTATGGCCAACACTTGTCCCTGTGGGGCTGCTGCCACTACTGACAAAAATTGGCACATCTGGAACAGGGATGAGGATGGAGAAACCTCAGCTGATGTGTCCCTGCCACACACAGCAGTGTCGTTGGCACCACATCATCACAGCTTTACACAAACACCAAGAGGCTACACTCCATAGGCACGTGCCTGGCTGCAAATTATATGCACAGAAAAATCCAGATTTCAGGGAAGTTTTGTCTGGCCTGAAAATATTCTGCCCACATGTGCAGACATACAACCACCATCTGCCAGCCTGCCTACGGGTAACCATGTTGCTTTCCATCAAACACCCTTTGCACCAACACCTTCCAAAGCAGAGCCCTCCAGGCGAGGATCCTTGGCTCTTTCCACCTCCCTGCTTGTCTAAAGAGGGCTGGGATACGGCTGTGCCAAAACTACACCGAACAAATGCTGCAAGGCTGTTGGCCTTCACCCTCTCCACCAGCCTCAGAGGACAGGGCAAGGGGTTGGGGACAGAGAAGGGAGCCCATGAGGCTGCACTTACCATACCGTCGGCTGGTTCTCCAGGCTCGCACTGCGTAATGGAGAACCCCGTCCATCCACACCAGAAACCAGCTTATACAAAAGCCCAGCAAAAGTCCCAGCATCAGATCAATCTCTTGCTTGGTTACATTGTCAGTCACAAAGTAATTCTCCGAGGAGTCCACCACTGACTGATCCCCGTCATACGGAATAACGTAATGGACATGATGCCTGTTGCGGGGAACAGAAACAGGGAAAAGCATCAGTGGAGAAGAGCAGAAGATGTTTTCCATCCAGCGCCTGCTCCTGTGGCCAGGGGCTGGTTTAACACCATTCCTTCGAGTTTCTACCAGCAGTGCTGGGAGCAGAAGTGCTGTCTTGGCTTTTTATGCTTACTTTGGCAGAGGAATTGGCAGAGAGCGAGGCAGAAAAGCACAGAAACGTGAACCCACGCCTCGAACTCGTGTCGCAATTGTGACACAGGCTCGCTGTGCATGAGTTCATCATCTGTAAAATGGAAGATAATGTTAAGGACAGCGTGAGGTTGCAGTGGTCACTCCCCAGAGATGTAAAGGGCACCGCTGCGTTCATGTTCGCAGGCAGAGGTCGACAACATTTTGCTCCTGTGAGCGCACACAGCCTGAGAGTGCAGCTGTGCAGCCCTGCAAGTGCGATCACAACACAGCCTCGCAGGAGTTAGAAAGTCCTCTGCTGTGCAGTGCTGCCAGCGCTGGCAGCTCCGTGGCACTTCTCCAGAGGTGTGTTGGCTTGCTTCACGTCCCCTCCTCTCCGGGTAAAATGAGAATCGTATCTTTCTCATATTAAAGCAGAGCATGTTTACGGCCATGGAGGAAGTACTTGAAAACACGCCTCGAATTCATCCTCTGACAGCAGATGGCAGAGACCCTGCAGAAAATCACTCCTGGAAAATCGTGCAAAGCTCTAAAACCACGCGCCTGCCTGCACTGCTAAGGTCGCACGCATCCGACCACCACAACAGTCCTGGCACTGCAGCACGGAGGCATCACCGGTGCTCCCAGCTCAAGGCCGGGGCACAGTTGCATGGGCTCTCCCCAGCATCGCCCACCCCCAGCAGCATCACCCACGCTCCTGTCCCTCCCACATCCATGGACCCAGCCTTGCTCCCACATGCAGGAGAGGAGGCAATCGCTGGAGGCCTCTGAATATGCATGAGGTGCAGGTTGCTCAATAATCATGCCTGAGAAACGTCCAAATATTTACACAAACAAACCTCCACTCAAAGGAACCTACTGAAAACAGCCCTAATCTCAGCAATGACTTAATGGAGGCCACCTGCACCAGAGGCACCAGCTCCCAGCAGATCAAGACATGTAGAGCCGGTGTACAACCTGGTGCCACAGCGAGCAGGGGGTGGAAAAGGCTGCGTGGATGGGAAGCCCATGTAGCCACGCTCCTGCTGCCCAGTACTGCTCCCCATTTGCATTTGACAAAGGCCTCAGTACAAGGGACCAGACTGGGGCAGTAGCAGAAAGGAGATGCAACCAGGCCTGCTCTGATGGCAGCTCCAAGTGGCCTCAGAGGCACAGGGAAGGCCCTGCTCATTGCTCCACTTGCTGGTTGGTTTTTTTCCCTTCGTATGGCCAGGAAAAACCTAGAGGGTGCATGAGGGCTCCCAAAAAGGGAGCTCTTATTCATGAATGGGGGGGCTCCCATTAATTTTATGAACACAGCCAAGCAGCTTTGCAGAAGAGGAAAAAGCAAGCCCCACACATACCTCCCATGTGCTGCCAGGGATACTTGGCAGGTCCTAAACTTGCTCCCTTTTGCTCCTTGCAGTACGAAAACAGCCTAAGGGCTGAGTCCACAAACACCTCCAGAAACCTACACTCCTTGAAATGATGAAGAACTTGAGTGCCTCAGCAGGAGCTGGTAGGTATCCACTCTGCATCGCTGTATCACAACTCTCAGGGCTATCTAAAGCCTCCCCATGCAGAGCATCACTACCAGCACCCATCTCTGGGGCTGAGAGAAGCCAAACTTCCCAGACACATCAAGGACAGACCCATTCCTAGGGACTGCAGACCTCTCTCCTCTCTCCTCACATGCTTCACAAGAGGAATTTCCTACCATGCAGCCTGCTTTCTTCACAGCTCTCGTTCTCTGCTTGCAGGGCACTGAGGGAAGGGACACAGTCACCTCTTCCCTGCCTTGTGCCTCTCCTCAGAGCAGGCTGACTCTGCACACTGCAGTGGGATCTCCTCCAGCTCTCCCAGCTTCCTTTGGTCATCAAGGGGCTGAACGGCACCCTGGGCGCACAGCAGTTAAGGGCCTGACACTCCCTTTATGCTGTCCCCAAACCCTAGTGATTTCAAAATCCAAACTCAGAGGTGAAATCCCTGTTTCTGCTCTGTAGCTTCCATAAAATCACAAAATCACAGGATGGTTGAGGTTGGAAAGGACCTCTGGAGGTCATCTGGTCCAGGAAAGGACGGCTGGCTTTTTCTCACTGTTCATGAGTGAGCTGGGGCTGGGCACACAAAGTGACCATTGCCTTCCAGCATCCCACAAGGAGGGACTCAGTCCTCACAGTGTCCCTGTGTCTGTACAGCCTGAAGTGTTGTACAGGACAGTCGTGCTCAGGGGAGAAAGGAGTCAGTCCTGTGGTATGGTGAGTCACCAAGAAGTCCAAAGGCAATTAACAGGAGCCAAAATTCAACAGAGAGCAAAAACGTTGACCTATCTGGATTTGGCAACAATTTCCCAAGTATCAGAAATCACTGTTGGATCCCAGGTGGAAATTTCCTTAAAAGAAAAGCCTTCTGTCACTCAAGCACTCGAGGCCCTGCACCGCTACCTTCCAGGCACCTTTTGGGAACCCTGAGTTACCAGAGTGCTTCCATGCAGTGGAGATGCCAGCGCTGGGTTTCTACTCTGCAGAGTTTTCTGGAAAAGGTTTAGCAAGGCTCAGGGAAGACAAATTTATCTTGCTAGTGCAACAGTTGGGAGATCTGGGCTGCAGGGATTTTTGTTTTTTGTTTTGGCTTAACAGGATTGAGTGGTGCCACTGAGATGGGGAGAGCAGGGACAGACCCCCGAAGTTTTCTGTTGCAGCTCAAGTCCTTGGGGACGTTACAGGAGCGATTCAGAGGCACTGGCAGATCAGCACGGCACGTTATTAATAGTGCTCAAAGGTCCAGGGTCCCCACTGCATATCAAGGGAACTGGAAACTGGAACGTGGCCTCGATGGCTCTGGGGGCTGGATCCAGTAAGGGCATGTATCACCTCTACGGTGAGCATAACATGGGTGCAGGAAGCCACCACCAGCTCCACACCAGTGCACTTTCCAGGAGGACAGGCAGTGCTGGAGAGCAGGTCATGGCAAGACAAATGCTTTTGGCCAAATCTTGTTTTCAGAAACGTGGGCATCCAGAGGCTGACACACCCCTCCAGCCTGTGCCTGTTTCACCAACCAAAGACCTTTGGGAAGAGACAAAAACTTCCTTCAGCCTTGCATCACCTTAGCCAGCAGTCAGACGTGGATGTGAGGACTCTGGGGTTCACAGCATCCTCAGCTGTGACAGTGGGCAGAACATACACATGGTCCTCAAAAGGCTAACACATGCCCTGACTGTATTTCTTTACATGAAAAAGAGGTACCAAATACCCTGAGGGCCAATTCCTGTGCAGTTCAAGCTGGTATCAGTCGTCACCACAGATCCAGGCCAAATTATTCCTACAAGGTTAACCATACGCTACCTCCCTTCATGTGCCACACACTTTCAGCCACATCTAACAGCCATGGCCTATCCTTGTTGCGTGGAGCTTCCCCACAGGAAGCAGACGTAATTGTAGGAAAAGAAACGTAGCCACACTTCACGTCAGAAACACTCTCCAAAGCAGGAGGGTCTGGTGACTGTCAGCAGCTGCTCTCCTGAAGCAATAGAGACTGGATTTGCTGAGCCGTCCCCAGCTCCACAGCACCTGGCTCAGCTGCAAAACTGAGGCTGCTGGACAAAGGGAGCACAGTGTCTGTTCCTGTGCGTGTGTGCTGGAGCTGTGGCATCCCTGTCCCCTTTCCCAGTCTTCGTGACCAAGGGGGAAGAGCTCCCTTCCTCCCTCCCAGGGCAAGCAGCGCAGCGGGGCTGGAGCAGAGCCTTGGCCAGCATGGCTGGGAAGTTTCACTACAGAGCTGCCCAAAGCGCTATTGTCCCTTCCAGTGACCTTGCGTGTGTGCTGGCTGCTGCAGCCGAAGCACAGCACGGGAGCCTCTCAAGAAGCGTCGCTGAGCTGTTGTTTTAAATGCAAAGAGCCCGTCGCTGCCTCTATACTTTCCATGTCTCGCCTCTGCTGGGCATGTCGGCACCGCTGAAGCTCTGGTTCAGCTTGGCTCCCTCCCGGGCAGGTGTCAGTCTCAGTCGGCAGCAGACACGTCACATCTCAGCTGTCACCACCTGGCTGGACTGGCCCATTCCCCAGCTCCAGTGCAGCAGGATTTGGGGAAACAAGGCTTATCCAGCCCCCAAGGCATGCCCTGCACAGAAGCTGCAAGCAGAGCTCGAGGGAGGCAATGAGCCTCCCTGTTCTGCATCCCTGTCTGACCTTGCAGGCTCTCTCCAAGCACACCAAACAGCCCAGCGCCTCTCAGAGCCACTGCCAGCAAAGCCACTCTGCAGACCAGTGTGGATGGCACCATTTCAGAGGTGGAAACATCTCCCTGGGACCCTTTGCACTGTAGCAGCTACCAGAAGCCCAAGAAAGGCCTGGTGGTCTCCAGCACTAGGGAATGAGCACTTCAAGCCTCCCAGCATATCCAAAGAGGATGTGGGGACAGAGAGGTTAAATGACTTTCCCAAAGTGGCTGGAAAAGGAAGAAACAGCAAAAATGTACCCTCTGTGTACCTCCCGGCAGCCTGGGACGAGCAGTGGCCTGTCACTCCTCTGAGTGTGGAGGGTAGCACTTGGCCCCTCATGGACGGAGCCCAGCGAGCAGCATTATTTGAACCCGTGCTGCCACAACACTGCTCCAGCACCACCAGTCATTGCCACTGGTGCTGTCAGTGACCCCAGCATCAGTACAGAGCCTCAGCCAACAGTCACCTCACACATTTCCACCTCTCCTGGGAAACAGCCCAGTGCACTGCAGGGTCTCCATGCACACCAGTCGCTCAGTCTAGCACGGCCTTGCCCTGAGACTTAGCCTCTCGGATCAGAGCCTAGCAAGAGCAGGGCTGAAGTACCAATCGGACTGGAAGAACTGACTTGAGGGTTGGCCAGGCCCCCAGCTCTGCTGCAGAGTACTGGCATTCAGGTACGGCTCGCACTCCTCTCAGTCCCTTCTAACCCTGCTCGCGGGGAGAGGCTTTGGCTGGGAGGGACAGACTCACTCAAGGTCACTGAGAAGGTCAGTGGCAAGGAGAACACACGCAGGAGCTCCTGAGGTCCCTGTCCTTTCCCAGACACGGAACTTCCAAGCCTGCCAGGCTGTTTTGACAGGTCCTTGCTCCATGCAGGTGTCATCTGTTCTCTCCAACTCACCCTGCCTTCACGGACGCCCTTTGGTGTTTTTCCTTTGCATGACATCACCCAGCTCCTGATCTGCTGCCAGCGAGCTGCTTCCAGAGAGGACCCTTTCCTGGCTGGGACAGAGACACTCAGTCTGGGGCAGTGCTACACTTCTGCAGTCCTCCATCGTCCTGCTCTCTCCTGGGAATAGGTACATCCCAAGGAGGTAGGACCAGAGGGGCTGGGCTGTCTGCATGCAAGCAGGCCCCAACATAGTGATTTGGACAGCCTGAGTATCTCCACATGCTGAGGACAGAGGGTGCCAGGCTCCCCCAGGGATCTGCTCCAGCAGGCACATTTCTGCATGGCATCAACAGGAGCCAGCAGGAGTGTAAATGTGGCTGTCACCCCTTCCTCCTCCTGCAAGATGGCAGATGTTAAGAGAGGAACAGCCCCTGTCATACCAGGCACATCTGTGCAGCTCAGTATCAGCACCAGGCCTGTCTCTCCGCTGATGTTCTCCCTCCATGCACCATCACAACTCCAGTTTCCCTCCCCCCAAGCACCTGGCAGGACTGTTTTCCCACTGACCAGCTGTAGGTGCACCTTGAGTGGCCTCAGGGCTTCTGGCAGCTTTGCCCTCCTTGGCTCTAGTGCTGCCAGTAGTGCAGCCAAGTGGGAAAGCACAACTCCAGCCTAAGAGCAACACCCCACCTGCACAGAGGAGAGCATCTGCTCCCACTCACAGCCTAGAAGACTCCGTCTCAGCTCTCCGAGCAGGACTGCTCCTGTGGCAAAGGCACACTCAAACCAAAAAGAGTGGCTCAGTGGATGTTGCCACTTAACAGACCACAAATATGCATCAGCTTTGGCCACCCTTTCTTTGCACTGGGTTGGAGAGCAGGGCAGTTCACATGTGCAGCTCCTGACAGCATTACGTCTCAGCACCACGCAGCCAGCAGCCATGAGGTCCGGTCCCTGCAGCCACAGGCAGTCACCGAAAACTTTGCATGGCACAGCCTTCACAAGCAGCCTCTCCTGTGTCCAGCAAGAGGTCACAACTCCCTTCTCACATCACAGACCCGAAAAGCACCTGCCAGGGCCCAGCATGAGGTCACTCTCACCTCAACAAATTGTTGCCTTGCTTCTGGCAAAAAGTGACAGGCAACAGCTTCGGCCTCAAATAACCCCAGTGACCCTGAGCCCACAGGGATGCGCATGGCAGAGGGAGAGATCAGCCCTAGCAGTGCCAAGTGTCCAGCGTTCAGCAGTGTCTAAAGATGCAGCTGGTTTTCTTCCCAAAATATGCTGACCCCAGTGACTCGCCCCATTCCAAGGACCTTCTTGCTAGGCTTGCTCCCTCATGGAGAGGAGAACAGGTAGACTCCAGGAAGAGACACATCGCTGCCCACGAGGAGACCCCAGCCGCAGCCTCCATGCAACCTGAAGAGCTCTTTGGGGAGACAGTCAGAAGAGTCTGCCCTTCTGGCCATGCACCCAGCTGACTCTAATGAGCCCAGAGCCACCAAAATGTGGGCACACACACATACACAGAGTTCATGTGGAGTGCTGTCCACTGGATGCCCAAAGCCAGGTACTCACAGTCCAGTCCGGGGGGTGCTTAGACATGGTAGACCATTCCTGAGGAAGGATACAACCAGGATAGGAGAGTGGGAGGAAAACATTTCTGAATGAATTAGTTGGTGTGACTGACACTACAACCTAGGCTAGGGCAGGAGAGAAAACCACTAATCACAGCAGCTCAGCCTATTGCATACCAATCTGCATTTACTCCAGTTCCTCCTCCTCTTCCATTTCTGAAACATTTACTCATTTTCCCCGTTTCTTCCTGCAACACACTGAACTGCAGCCAGTTCCCTCCTCCAAAGACTCCCTTTGGTTATTGGCAAATTAAGAATCCTTTACTGATGCCTGGTACCACAGTTCACAACATGCTCCAGGATGCATCCTTGCCTAGGGCAAGGCAGAATCGCTTATGGCTCATGCTCTGTGCACTAAAGGCCTGCACTCAGAGCACTTGGACAGCTGACGAAAAGGACAAGGCACATTCAGCATCACCTGCCTTTTCAAACACAGAACCCAAACACTGAGCACTCAGGCAGCAGGTCAGAGCTCACAGAAAGCAGGCGAGGATCACAGACCAAACCTTAGCACGAGGCCACACGAAGTCCCACAGTACAAGGATGCTTTGTGCAAGTGTCTCCTACAGCTGAGCAAGAACACATAGAAAACAACGCTCATGCACAACAAGAGCCCATGCTCAGGAGCAGACTGGTATGCAAGAGCCATTGCTTCTAAATACCTAAGGCAACTGGTAAGCTTCTGCTTTTTGCCTCCTCTCAGATCCATAGTTGACAATTTGGAAGCTGTTTTGTGCACTTTCTAAGAAATGACCTAACTATGTCTGGGGAGAGTGCCATGGCTAATTTATCTGTCACAACAGCATCTCTGCAGACATACAGTTAGAGGAGAGAGGAGTGGCCCAGCCACCTTCTCAGACCTGGGCACAGGGGGACGCTCTGCCAACACCACCAGTGAGACTTGACACTCCTCAGTCGCTCCAGGCTATGTTAAAGCATATTAGCAGCAGCCAGTTTTCACCATCACTGAACACAGCTGTGACAAGTAACAAGAAAAACAGGCTGGAGGGGCAGATGAAAACTCTTAAACTAGAGAGAAACATCAAGACTCCAAAAAGCTACCTAGGAAAAAGCTCATCCTTGCAAAAAAAAAAAATCAAAGTCAAAGACACTGTAGACATTTCTTGTCCACAGTCTTCCCAACTGGCCTTAACACAGAGGTGCCTGAGGTGCCCAAGGAGCCAGGTATTTAGGGTCTGCTACCTAGATCACTCAAGGCCTAGCTGCATTTGGCCCTAGGGGTGCTGCTTGTACCTTATTCACTGTCCTGTCACAGGAGTCTGGTGAGGAACCATGGTGAGAAAGGCAATGATCCCCTTCAGTGGATGAAGCAGAGTGGAAGAGCAAAGCAGTTTCCCTTCATTAAAGCTATGAACATCCCAGTTTCAGCTTAGCTTTGACACCAGGGACATCAGAGGGATGTGACGCCTGGGAGACAGGATGCAGCTGGTTCCAGAGGCAGCCCAAAGAGAAGTCATCTCAATCCAAATGTTGGACGTGGCAGGGGAGGACCCACCCAGCATGTCCTTTAGCTGGCCCAGCCTCATGTTGCTTTTCTCCCCCACAGGCCAGAAACTCCCCAGCAAGCAGTGAGTAACCAGGCATGGGAAGAGAATGAGGCCTCTGGGCATGCAGGATGAGGATCCCTGACAACGGCCCCATAGAGAAGAGAGAAATTCACCTTCCTAAAACTCAGTCCCCAGGCTCTAACACAAAGAGCATCCAAAGCACAGTTGCAAGCTGAGCACCTCAGCGATAACACGACACAAGAAATGCTACATTGTTTAGGAGAATTAAGCATTGCCCAACAGCCATGGAGAGAGGTAGGCATTTGTCCAGTCATAAACTTGTACATAGCAAAGGTGTTACTCTTGGCATTGAATGCACCCTGATGCTCTCAGCTTACTAAATGCTCCACAAACCCACAGACCAGCTACTTCAATGTGCTCTGCCCAGCATCATTACAACTCTCAGGAGAAAAGCCATAGAGAATTAAATGCTGATCAAAGACTACAAAGCCTCAAAGTGACACTGTCCTAGACAGCAACACTCCTGCCTGGAAACAGATCCTCTGGGTTCACCAAACCCTATTCCATTTAAGCCACAAAACCACCAAGTGCAACACCCAGACCACAAACACTGAGAAACAACGCAGCCCGGTGACAACAAAGGCAAAATGACAAGCATTTATATAAAAGTTACTTACTTTCCCAGGGCTCACAGATGCATATACACAAGCATGCACACAAAGAAAATGGACTTTCAGGCCCACTGAAAACTCTTCTGCCAGAATAACAAATCTCCCCCCGCTGTGTTCATGCAGGAGCTGCTGAGGGAGGTGAGACACAGCCAGAATGCAAAAATGGTAGTCCAGCCAGCAGCACCCTGCTGCTGGTCACCACATCACTGTGCCTTTCCAATGAGATGAGGTGGGAAGGGGCTGGGGGGGACAGGTGAGAGAGATCTTATGCAGGTAACTTACCTCCCACAGTTGCAGTGACAAACTCGGTCTTCCCCTCTCAGATGCGGTAAGATGTAATTGTGAAATCTGTCCAACAACGCATTCATGTCCATCAAGCAAGCTATTGCCTGTAAGAGCCCATAACCAAGGCATCTGGTCAACTCTGGATGATGGAATAAAACATTGACTCTAGTTTGATTGCCAAAGACTGAAGCAGTCATAAAGAAAATAATCTCTGGTGTTTAATGGGGCGCGCACACATGCACACACACACATACACACAGAGGTGCACAAGCTAAGGGACAGTGCGGAGCTGGGGGGGGGGAATGGAGGGGAGGGAAATAAGCAAAATCTCTTACCATAACGATAGAGGCGCCCAGGATCATGAAAATCATGGTGTTTGCATTCATGGACATCAATAGGGAATTGCCAGCGGTCGGGTCCGTCCGCCCCCAGCCCGCGGAC
>NW_010208308.1:0-8634 GCF_000695765.1 Mesitornis unicolor
TGATGGCCAGTAGACCATCCCTCAGAGACTCAATGATACATCAAACATGACACTAGGAACCTCTGTTTTGCTAAATGCTTTTAGTACCTCAGTCCATGGAAACTTGAACTGGGAACAGTTGAGCCTCTACAGAAAACTCTTCATGGCAGTACAGCTGAACCCCAAACTAATTTCTGTGCCTGTCATGACAGTGAGAATTGTACTGTCCAAACATTTCCATTTTAAACAACTTAGTGTAGCTGTTAGTGTAGCCTAATTATTATATAGCCTGCTTCCAGCCACAATTCCAGAATAGAACTGCTCCCTCATAGATCACAGGGCACACTTGCTAGAGTCATGTGAATATGTGGGATACTGTAAGTTATCCAAGATGACACTAAGGTGCCATGTCCTGACAACAATGTGGGCTTAGACTCTAAGCCTCCACATAATCTTGGGACAGACATTTACAGGAAAATATCTTAATCTAGGGTTGAATCCCACCCAAATCTGCTGTTCTACCAAGTCAGTGCCTGACATGTTGGACCAGCAATCAACAAAATAAAGCCTTATGTGTGTGTATGTGTATGGATACCATTGGCTAACTAATAGCTGGTTAGGAGGATCACCAAATTCAGCTAGGTTCACTGCAGGTTTTCTTGAAACTCATACACCTTTTACCGTTATGTCAGCTGCTATGTGCTTCTGGTTTTCAGCTACAGGAAGAGTTCTGATCTAATTTGAAGGAGTAGTAGAGAGAAAATGGAGGAACGGAGAGCAGAATAAGTAACATGGAACCACATACCTCAGGGATTCATAACTCGCTTGGGAAAATGGATGCAGTATTGTCAATGCAGCTGCCCCAATAAATCAAAGTCATAAATACTCAAAATGTTGAGTTTTTTTTTCACATGGCTGCAGTGTGCAGTCAGATCAAATTTTGTTTTCCCTACTTTGGACGTTTGAGACCACAGAAGTTTGCAATTCAGAACAAAACTCAGAATTTTGAGCTGTTGTGTACCAAATCCCAGAAAGCCTTTGTATTATGTTTGTAAAAACATTGAAGCTTGATCGTATTTTTGTTCTTTAGATATATTTCTCTCATATACAAAGTTTTAATTAATCCATTTATTTAAAACTTTTCTGTGAGGATTGAAAAAATGTAATTATTTTTACTGTTGTTTTTCATTTTGAGGTACATTATTTCTTGCTTCAGTACTACATTGTATGGGATAGTTCGATCTTGTATCCCTATTATTTAGAAAACAAGCAATTTCACACTTAAAGCCTTTAGTAAATGAGCTTTACAGGAGACATGAAAGAGGACTGGGTGAAATTAATTAAATCCTTCTGATGATGTGAACATTGCCTTGAATTCTTTATCATTATTAACTATTAGAGCTATCTTCACAGCACCCTTTTGATCCATCACTTAAGTATAAATTGTATTCTCTCTGGCTTTGTCCATTTACAAAACTCACAAATCAAAGCAGTTCTTGTATTTTGCAGTGGCTAAAGTCACTTACATTTGGCCTTTGGTCTTATAAATCCTTATGAGGGGCATCTTTTGGTATAATATCTAGTGTATCTTAGGTCATCATACAACCTTTAAAATAATACAAAAATCAACTGATACATTGAAAATTATAATAATATTTAAGAAAGTATAATGAAAATTTACAGCATTTAATTTTAGGCACCTAATTTATGTGTTTGTGTTAGGTGTCTAGTAAGCATGGCCTTCGTAGGTGTATGATGGGTAGCAGAAGTCTAATTTAAGGTCTCTGAATTGCTCTGTGAATTCTTTCTCTTTTATCAATACGTATAAAAGCTATGAAAATCAGCCTCCAAACAAATACATCTGAGTAAAATTTTCACAGTTCAGCAAAGCTAGTAGCCTTGGTTTTTAAATCCATTCAGCCTGAATTCCAGTTACAAGTCACTTTTACAGAGAAATTTTAACTGTTTGGTACATCTGTCCCTTACTGAAATATAATTACTTACAAAGGAAACGTTACATATATGAGCATTCCTTTCAGTCAATATGATGTTCTGAAAAGAAATAGAAGAAGAAAGGCCTCCTTATTTCTTTCTTCCCTACTCAAAATATAAGTAAGTTTGGAGTTTTGTTTGGTTTGATTTTGTAATGTTGGACATTTTACCTAGGCAATAAAGAAAATAAAGAACCAAGATTGAATAAAAATTGGATGCAGTTCAGAGCTCGTCTCCAACTAGTCAGAAACCTCTCAGGAAAGGCTTCTCTTATCTTCCTCTCATAGTTTGTTTCTCATTTTGTTTGGGGTTTTTTGTCATCTTGATCTCTCATCTGTAAATAAGCATGAAATTACTTCAAACACACTACAGCAAAAATTAACAAGTTCAACATATGGAGTATTAATTGGTTCCTACAGACAAATTGTAAGCACTGTATCAGTGAGTATGGAGAAGTAAAACTTCAAGCTCAGCCAAGTCTGTTAAACATGCATTATGAGCAATCAAGAGACTCAAAGAGAGATCAATACCATTCGCTGCTGTATAACCACAAATCATTTTATAAAAAAAAATTCCACTTTATTAAATGGTGTCAGTTGAAGCTATTAGCTACTCAAGTTTTTTGTTAATCTAGAAACTATCTAGCTTCTGAAAGAAAAACCAGTTTAAAAATCGATTTGTAGATGGAATAGTAGAAATTCCAAGCATTCATATCCTAAATGTAAAGAGGATTGAACCATGTATGCAAAACAAGTATGCTGGTAAGGACTTTCTAAAAGCCCTATGGAGACCAGCAGGGTCTCTGCAGTTCAGAGTCTATAGTCTTCACTCATAAGAAGTGGGAGACATTTTTTCCCCCCACTTTGTGGGTAAGGTGCTATCTTCCTAATTTGAATGCTCAGCCTTTGGGAGAGAGATCTCCAACTGGAGGTCTCCAGTAGACATCTTCTTCTTCTAATTCAATGATCAGGGAAATGGAACATCTGCTTTTAGAGATTATTTCACTAAGTGGCCAAAAACTAAGCACAGCTTAGATACCAAAATAATTTAATTCATTGAACAAATATATAAATATATGTATACATATATGAATATATAAAAGTAATTAGGGTTTGTACCCTAGGGTTTGTTTGGATATAACTAATGACAATAAACTGAACTAAGATTTCAAACCTCTATAAGTCTGATTACCACACAGTTAGCAATAAGCTAGTTTTATCAAAAGTCTTTTGTAACAAGTAATTTGATGTAAAATTTGACGCAGAATTTTTTATCCAACTAGTAATTTGAATGATTGTATCATATGAAAATTTAACATTTGCATTTGCAGAAAGAACAAATATAAAATCTGGTTTTGGTTGGTTGGTTTTTTGGTTGCATTTCTTATGGGGGCGTTTCCATGAAGATCAATGGAGATGAAAGCAGTTGAGGTAGTGGGTCCATGAAAGAGATGCAATCAATACAGCAATCAAACTACAGCATTCAAAAAATACTGCATAAAAAATCCTCCTCTGTTATAAATTTAAGGATCTT
This sequence comes from Mesitornis unicolor, assembly GCF_000695765.1. Lineage (NCBI taxonomy): Eukaryota > Metazoa > Chordata > Aves > Mesitornithiformes > Mesitornithidae > Mesitornis > Mesitornis unicolor. The sequence goes on from NW_010208308.1 coordinate 3,505, forward strand.
TTGGTTTTCTTTTCTTTTTCTTTTGTGTTTTCCACTTGTACTTTTAAAATTCTCTGTTGAGGATCAGGAAGTCCAAGCAGCAGTGGTATTAGTCCAGTGACTTCTTCATTTAAGAATCATGACCTAAATTTCAGTGATGGCATGACTTTCTCCAAGTATCCCAAAGCCTAATAATTTAGAAAAGCCCAAAGTAATTTCATTAACTTGACTTACCTTCTTTTAACTTCCTTTAATTTACTACAGTACTCTGAAATCCAGTTGTGACAGAGGTTACAGTGACACAATATTGCTTACTCTTTGCGAGGGATATGCTCCACTAGTTTGTTAAATAAGAATAATTCAGCCAGTACATTGCTGAGGATTGTAAATTCCATGGTGAATAATAGAAATCTAGCTTAGCAAAAATAAACCCCAATACTCTAGAGAGTCTATACTGAACGGATATGAATCAATATAAATTGAAGTTTTTGCTAGATAATCCTAACAGCAATCCCTGCCTTTGAGAGCTTTCAGTCTGACATAAAAAGATACAGATCTGTGGGAAAGTAAAGCACCTCACAGCTCAAACTTCCAAATAGATTTCATTGTTGCCAAGAGAAAATAATGTGTGGTAGAGCAAAGCTTCACAGAACACCTGATTTCAGTTACATGGGTGAAAAAATATAATTCTTGTTTAATGCAAATGGCTTAGAAGTCTGCCCAGGTAGAATTAACTTTGCAATTAGCATAATGGATCAGCACTTTAACAAATTCCAGTTTGTATAAACCTCTGGAAGAAAAGAGATGGTTAATTATAATTGATTAGGTGGAGTACCTCAGCAACCTGCTTTCTTAAGAAGGTAATGCAGGAACCTGGTTGTAAGAGAGCTGTGGTTTTTCTAGTAATTGCTGTCATCAAATCTGTAAAAGTAGGTGAACTGTGAGTAAGCGAACTCCTACTCTAACAGCAGGAGATTGCCTCTGACCTTAATATTCATGCCGTGTGATGATGATTGCACACATTCTTGCTTTACAGGAGTAAAAGTAGAGTCAAAGGGTTTAAAATTGTATTGTATGAAGGACCTATGCCCTGTTATCCCTGCACAACAGCTTGTGGAGGCAGAAGCATCCCTGACTGTGCCTGATAGTTGCTAAATGTACTGCTTTGGAGTTATCAGTGTCAGCTTAGTCCCAGAAATAGGTCATGGGGCTTTGTAAAAAGCAAAATAATGTGAATGGGTTGTTTAAGGACATGCTGGTGTCTGGACAGAAGCAGAGTACTATGTTCTCTGCAGCCCTTACCTACTACTGGACTGGCACTTAGCAAAGGACATCCACTTCTGCACCCTAAACTGTTTCTGAATCTTTCCTAAGAAGTGGATGAATGGAATGGAGCTTAAACAAACATAAAATATTTTCTTGTCCTCAGAGAGCTTTAAACATGCTTGAGAAGTTTATGTACTCCCGTGCCCTACTGACACATTCAGCACATTTTACTCCATTAATAAAGTTATGACTAAAGCGTAGGAAAGTTTATGAATGATTAAAAAAAAGAATCATAGCTTTTAAATTTACTGATACTTTATGAAGTCCAGAATTTCCTTATATAACTTATGGCAGCAGCTAATTAGTCCAACTTTACATGGTAGTTTAGGACTTATATGCATGGAAGGAGCCCAGAATAGTTTTTCCTTATCTGTTATTTCTTCCTGAAAGCAGATACTCACATTCGAAGTTCTGGAGATCCTGTATCACTACTATTCCTGGTCAGTTCGGTCCATTACATAGCTTAAACTGAACTGGAACAAAAGCTGGAACTTGCCTTTCCTAACTTCAGTCATCATCTTCAGTGAAGATTTCCACTCCAGTCAGTGAAGATACTGGAGTACATTCGCCACTTTCTAAAGACACATGTATTCAAAATAATTACATTCTCATGTCCATTAACCTGACAAAGATTTCTTTTCAGGGTGGGATGTCAACATTTTTAGAGTTTTGAAATTCAAATTAGTTCTGATAATTTGGGCAGGAAATTTGGGAAATCAGTCATGATGGAAGATACATATTTTTTCCACTCTGACTAGACCTGTCTTCATTAAATAAACATCAGATTCTGAATATAGCATTTTAAATGGAGTCAATATTCATTAAAAGACATATTCTGAGTGAAATGATAGAAGAAAATGTTGAAACTTTCTTGTTTACTATAAAATAATTTAAGTTTTTGAGTCATTCCAAAAGATTTTCTTTCACTGCTGTTGTTCTGTTCTTACTTTTTCTATCCTTATGCTTTTACTTTTTTCTTTCTTTTTTTTTTTATCCTTTACTCTTTTCTGTCTCTCTCTCTCTCTTTTTTTTTTCTGTTTTGTCATTGACTCATAGAAGACTGGACAAAATCTTAGCAAATGAACCTAAGGGAGCAATCCCACACCAGGAATTGTGCCAGATTATCTATCCAGTGTTGTCCATCTGTTCCACCCCTCATAATGTACTATTCACTGACTGGTTTCAATGACTGTCAGTATAAACTTAAGGAGTGGCATGGATGCATGTGTATTTGTATAAATGTTCCTGTGCTTTGTCACAGACCATTTGTCTTCTCCAGTGATCATTTTCTATTTCATTCTATGATGCAATGATATGTTAATGGAAGCCATTTCAATTTAGAAATAGCAATGAGAAAGAAATGTTGGCATCTTGGCTACGTTGCCAGGCCTTTCCACAGCACATCAAAGCTGAAGCAAAGCTGGCACCCATCAACATGAAGGCACAAATTGTGAAGAAGTCTTGTTCTTTCTAGCTCTGAACCAAGATAGTGTCTTCACTACCATTTTCTTGCAGCCAGAGGTATTGGTGGGAGTACCCTTTTCAGGCTGTCATTATTCCATTCGAGACAGATACAGTTAAACTAGTAAGAATTTGCTTCAAGGAGGTACCCCGGAGTACTGTGAACTCTAGACCCCTGTTATCACAGGGCTGATTTAAAGCTCTGTGCTGGAAGAGCTCCAAAACCCTCTATGCTGATGCCTCAAATTCCTGATGTGTACAGTAGTGTATTAAATTAGTGTAGTAAATTACACGCTTCCATGGTGTACAGTGCTGTTAAAATTAGAAAAATGGTTTATCTGTCTAAATTTTCACCACCTTTTAAAAACTTAAGTTTATTATTACGTGAAAATACAGCAAAAGAAAAGATGTTAAAGATTCCTGCAGACCACTAAAACCCTATGGGTAAGAAACTCTACCTCTGTGTACACATGTCTGTAGCGTTCTTCACACTCTGTAATTCTTTCTTAATCAAGAAAGGCAGCTGCTGGAGGGGCTTTGGGAATTGTTTTTCCTCTCCCCCCTCCATATTACCTAATAATTACTGCCTGCGAACCTGCTTTGAATAGAGACAGAGGAGGTAATGAGCTAGTTATCAAATTAACAGTAGCTATCTCTATATCACATTGACTTCCACAGGAGGAAGATATTTCTGACTGTCACTTGTACTGAGCTTGTAATTTTATTTTCTCAGCACAAAGAAAGATGTGATCACATAGTTGAGTAGTAGTCTCCCATCCAAACTGTGTGACCACTGCTAAGGTTCAACTGTACTGGGAAAGATACCCTGCTCTCTGCTTCATTTTGGCTTTCACATAGCACAGCTGCTCTCTAATAAAACACAGCTGTATGAGCCTGCACTGAGGGCAAGTGCTCCTTTGTATATGGTGTCTCGGCAGTAGTAAGAAAAAACTGAACACTTCTTCCATATCCCCAGGATACAGTCAGTTTTCAATACTGCTCTCTTTTAATTCTGGCCTATTACAAGCTCCCTAAATCTCAAACTTAACTTTGCCCAGTAGAAATGTTCAGAACATATTTATCATGATCTCAGCTTGATGTAATCCCTGATTTATGTGTTTATGTTCAGGCTTCTCTCAATTCTGTCTATGCTAGCTTTAATCTATCATAGTGCAGCTCTGCTCTGGGTTCCCCAATAAGTTAACACTGTTAGCATTTTCTATCTGGAAGTAAAATGCATTCTTCTCATTTTTTCTTTAATCTGAAAGATAGCTGATAGCTATGTTATGCAAACATCAATCTCACTTATTTGGAGTGCAATAATCTTATCTGATTGTGCTAGTCAGCAGTTAGAGACTTCCTTCTCACTTTCCATTTAACATTGAATGTCCTCTTAATTTTATTTTATTTTTTTTTTATTCCATATGGACAGCTATCTTGTTTTCGCTTTGCATTGTAGAGCTTTCTAGGAGTTTATTCAGAGGAATAATTTGCCATGCTTGTGCGTTCCTACTGTCGTCCCTGAGGAAAAGGTCTGTACAGTGGCATGCTCAGCTTTTTGAGGGTGTGCTTGGGTTGAAATAAATGCATGGCCTACTTTATTTTTACTTCAAGATTAAAGAAGCAAAAGATTTGAGATGATCTTTGAGGCCACCTATCATCTTTAAATACAGCATACAACATCATTGTGCACTAACACTGTCTCCAAAACACTACAGATCTATCAGTCTAGTGCTGTCCCTGAGGTAATCATCCCTGATCTTACAAAATACATAATGCATTACACAATTACAATACATAATCTCAGGTCAGGTGTTTTATTCTCATGTGTATAAGGATTTACAGTTTGATTAGGTATCTCTCCATTATTGTCACTGTGTAGCACGGACTTGGTCCACTGTATCTATCAATCTTGCACCATGCTGTATGTGCCCCTGTGATAGGCACACTCTTGGCTGAACTAAAGCTGAAAGTCTGTACTATGGCAGCTTGTGCTGAAGAACTACAAGTTTATAGTGATGAATTTTAACACTCTGTTGACAATGAATAGCAATTATATGCTCAATTCTGTCCCTTACCCTGATCCTTCCAGGTAGGACAAGTTTAGATAAAGGGGGGAAAGAGAAAAAGAAGATAAAAAGTATTAAGAGAAAAAAGAGTTTAGTTCTTGAAAAACTTGCACAGTCTGGAAATCAGGTTTTGAAAGCAAAACATTACCATTAGGAAGTGAGATCATGAAAATTTGCGCTGGAAAGTCAGAAAGAAAATGCACGCTACTGCAAAGTCCTGCTGCATCCTCCACCCATCTGTTGGTGGTTATCACTTAGGCAGATAAGTGATGATCAGAAAACTAAAAAGGGAAAG
>NW_010208308.1:8644-18773 GCF_000695765.1 Mesitornis unicolor
AGAAACTTAATCCATCAGCTAGATAAATAGTGGAGAGTTTGCAGTATTTAACAACTGTTTGTCGGATAAAATGGTTGTGAGTGGAAACCTGGTCCTGAAGCCAACCAGAAACCTCTTGTTGACTCCATAGTGATATGCCCAATGTTTCTGTGTCAGTAAGACATCCCATCCTCCCTTGTCCCCTTCTTTAGCGCAGAAGATCCTGAAGGCATGCCTGAATGGCTCACTTTTCAAGCTAGCTCAGTGATTGACCTGTCTGCTGTGGCTGGTGACAGATGCCAGCCATGAATGTCAGTGGAAGATGTGGATCTGTCTGCAAGAAACAGGTCTGGCACCACTGGCTTGTTACGCATGGCCCACAGAGCGACTGCCAGATGGTAAACATGGCTCTTGTCCATCCTAGTGTGGATCTGAATGCTGGTTGGGTTCAAAAATGTAGAAACTGTGCTAGGAGTGAATCTTTCATTCAGATTCTGGTGCTGATTGAAGCCACATGACAGGGAATAAATCTGTGTTTGCAACAAAATCAATTTCATCTCCTTTGAATTTTATAGTCTTGCAGAATTTTCGGGGATAACCGTATAAGATGAATGGATATAATTTCTGCAGATAACACAAATTGCTCCAATTTTTTTATTGGGAGTAATGAGGCACAAACATCAGAAAAGGTTTGCTCCAGATGGATGTCCGAACATTGTAATGCTTATTGGAACCTTGTCCAAAGATCTGATCTGCAAGAGAGAGTTTTGCTTTTCTTTCTTTACTGCTTTGGCACTATTTTGCAATATATGTGCATTAATATTCCCCAGTTAATGTGTGAATAGATTTGGAACCTCTTTTAGTCCCTAGTTATAAAGCAATTTACTAACAGTTTCCACAAAAAGTCTAGAAATTGATTCATAAATCACTGAGTGCAAAATTTTCTCCAAATTCGCTCTTCAGATACTTTATAAGCGATTCAGGAATTCCTTCATATGTGAAGAAAAATATTTAAACATTCATGTTTTTAAAGCTATAATAATCTTGCATGTTAGTAGTACATAAAATATAAGCACCACTGGAACAAGTTCACATGAAGCTATTTTATTTTCTGCAATTAATTTATCTAATATGAGATAGCCTCTGCTCCAAAGAGAACACAGTCAAAACAAAGAAGGCAGAAAAAATGAAAGAAGGAAGAAATTATCATCCCAGTCACTAAACTGAATTTCCATGCAGTGGAAAATCCCAGAAGCTAGGATAAAGGCTATAATATTCAAGTTCATTGTGGAAAGAAAAACAATGACAAGACTTGACAGGGTAACTCTGAAGATTTCTGGTGTGACATTTTCAATTGAAATGATGTTTCCAGCATTACTGTAGCAAATGGTTTCGTTTTCCCATGTTGAATCAAACAGAAAGCTTTAAGTTTGATATTAAGCACCATTTTCTTAGGCTGGCAAGGAACACATGGGTTTCAGTGAGGTTAAAATGTTAATAAAAATCTTCTTTACTGTTATACAGTGTGGCAGTGAAGCATGTTCTAAGATTTTAAGATAATAAAGGTCTATATATTTGTAAAAAGCCCTGTGAACTAAGCAGGGATGAGACAAGAAGTCATGGGCCATGTAGTAAGAGAGATTTAAGACATATGGGACTGAATGATTTCCTGAAATCAACTCCATCATATTCTTAGCTTGCTGTTACTTCTACTTTATTCTCATTACAAAAGCCAGTAATAAAATCTTTTGGACTTCCTGTTAAACTTAAATAAGGGAATAAAAAAAGAAGAGGTTAAAAACTTAAAAAGTAAAGCATTTTAAAAGCCTTTTATTTAGCAATATCATCATTCCCTTTTGAAATGTCAAAACCTTTAAAAAAGGACTTATGTCATTTAACACACCTTTAGATAGCAGGAAAAAAAAGTAATGAAAGATGTTTCAGTGGAAAAGAGCAGATAGGTGATTGAAATGGGCTAAAATTTTGTTTCCCCTGATATTTTTGTTAGCTTATGTTTCCTTAAAGATAATTTAAGAAAAAAAAAACCTAAAGAAAAAATTAAGGATTAAATAAAAGGAATAACAAAAAGAAGTGTAAATATGACTTTAACACTGACACTGTGGGTATGTGGACACTGATACATAGATTCATGGCTTTACTCTCAGGCAACCTGAGCCAACCTGACATCTCTCTAAATTCTGTCTTTGCTGCTTATGGACATAGAATCATAGAATCATGGAAATATTTTTTTTGAAAAACACCATTAAAATAATCAAGTCCAACTATAAACTTCTAAACACAAGTCCTAAAGCATGAGCATTTCAACCTCAGTAAGGGAATTGTTGAGTATGGGTTGCGCAAAGGCTCTATAGAGTTTCATACATTGGACTGGACGACTGAGGTTTCACATGTTTCCTCTGGCTGGTTATGAGTTTTGAGGTGACTTGAAGGATGATCACAGGCATAAAAATTGTCAGGACCTCAGCTAACAAAATATCTGCTCTATACACGGGCTTTCCCAAAAGCACTAAGACCTGGCAGTTCTGTGTCACTTTAGAGCTTATAGGACATGATTTTAGCTACATTTATGCTGAGGCTCATAGAATTATGGCAGAAGGTGCAATACTGAGTGCATCTTTGAAGACAAAATAAAAAAAAATAAAGGATAAATCAAGGAAAAGAAGGTAACTCAAAATAATGAGGGTGACAGTAGGACTTCCTTTCTTCTGAAGTTCTTTTAGCTGAACTAGACAGTGATAGCTGTGTCACCTGGTCTGATCCTGATGTCTCAGAACAATAAAACTGCACTTATGATTTTTCCAGTCTAAGAAAATTGGTATTTTCACATTAACCTCTCAGACACAGCAATCTAAGGGCTTACCCTTTCCACCTGGTGACTTCAGGAAAGTGAAGGTCTCCAAAGCCTTAATTTAGATAGACAGAATCCTTCTTTAGAGGCACTTACATGTGTTTAGATAGATAACTTAGGTACTTATTTTAGAATAACTGCTTTATTAGGTAGACACATTCCTACCACCTATAACTTTGGATAACCTGAAGAATACTTTCAGAACATGGAAAAAGGAAGTTAGATGTTCAACATCCTTGCTACTTCCCCTCCCAGGTTCAATGTTCATAGCACTTGTGTAGTACTTCTGACTGTTTAGGGATAACAAAGCTTCAGAGTGTCATGAAAGGTGAAACCCACTGAAGGAAAGACTCTTGAGTATTGCTCATTTCTTCTCTGAGGTATCATAGCAGCATAGGCTAACCTAAACCAAAATGATTTAATTTGGTGAAGAATGAAGGAAATGTCATCCTAATAGGTCCTGAAAATCTGTTTGGAATATGTAACCTTATTGACTTTATAGAGATCAGCCAGGAAAACTGCAGCAGAGTTTGAATCACAGCTCTGAAGCCTAAATGCATTGTCCAAACATTTAAAACATCATTTTTCTCTAGACAAGTCTTTCTTTCTAAATATAGGAATACATTCTCTGTTTGGACCTGATGTTCCACCTCTAGAGTAAGAAAGAAGAAGTAATGTGTCAACATTGTAAAAACTGGGGGTTGCACTCAGCATTATCTTCTCATTCCTAGATGTCTGTGGAAGTCATGTTTCATTCCTAAAATGCAGTGTTGCAAAAACATGTTTAGTCAGAAAGTTCTCAGTGTGAAAGTGACACAATTTCTAAAAAAGAAAAAAGGGAATATGTGTGTTTGTTCTTCTCAGACATGAGGTGGTTGAGCACTATGCTACCAGGGGCCTCCTTCCACTAGGGTATCTAGAGAATAAGTTCACAAATGGATAGATATCAAAAAAAAAACCCAAAGAAAATTCAATGCATCAGCACATTGCAAATATTTGAACAATGAAGTGAATGAAATGCCAGATGAAGGATTTACAACATTATAAAAGGTTTCCCATGGAAACCAGTAAACTTTTATCATCCAGAAAAAGTATAGTCTGGATGTCTGTCCACTGATACAAATCCAGGTTGACTTCTCAGTTTATTTGTATGTTGTTTGTTTGGTTTTTTTTCTAGAACATCCAGTTATTCCCACATGAGCAGGAAGCAAATTCAGACTCATAAAGTTGCTAACAGTGATCATTAAACCCTACAGCAAAATCAGAGTCATATAAAGTAAATTAATAAATGTGCTGTATTTTCTGGTGCACTGCACAGTCTGATACATGATGCAAATTGGCCATGGATTCTCTTGTTGCCTCTGTGGCTTCTATGCCCACCGCTGTTAAGGACAGATTTTTGTTGGTGTTATAAAACCCAGTAGAGGAACCTAGGGCAAAAGCAGGTGTTATGGGTGTGTAAGGTGTACTCTTAGTCTTCACTGCCAGACTCAGAGAAAAGTGAGGGAGAATAAACCCCATACAGTAAAATATGCAGTAGGACTTGCATAAGCTGCGTCCAGCTCTACTTTACTCTGCTTTAGAATAAGGCAGCAAACACTTTCTAAGCAACTAAGTAACGGAGTAACAGAAACAAATAACAAAAAAGACACTCACTAACAAAAGACAAAAGGTCAAATACTTAATCCGAGCAGGAAATTCTGACAGTTCTATTTAAAATATTTGTGAATACAGGTGCAAAGCTTTGCACTGGTCTCTCCTAGGATTGTATTTAGTGTTGTACACATCATTCATTTGAGCAAGAAACCTACTGCCTTTAACACTGGGGAAAGAATAAAAAGTTTCATTTACTTTCCTTGCCTACACATTTCTGTTGCCATTGAATCCAGTCCTGGATTCCTTCTGTAAAACCCAGTCCATGTCTCTTTGAAGAAAATGAGAGCAATTTGGGTGCCCAGGCAGAGGTGTCCGCTGCCACTTCAGAGATCTCTTGTAGAGTACTCTGCCCATCCTTCAGCAGCTGTTTCAAAAGCCAGAAGTAAAAATGGTGTGGCATAACTGCATTTCAGTTTCCAAGGCAATTCTCCCTCTGTCCCTAAGAGTAGCCTTTTGTAGCCATTTACGATTCTACTTGCCTCAGCTTCCCAGTATGGAACAGAAGTTAATTTTCAGAGGTATTGCTCTGTACAAAATCACAATATCCTGCAGTCAAGATACTGTGCATTTTATGTTATTATCATTTAACTTAAATAAATTAAAATATTACATCCTCTTCCACAGCTAAGTAAATGTTGTAAGTCTTTACAATGGAAAAAACTTTGTATCCTGGGCTGCATCTAAAGAAGTGTGGCCAGCAGGTCAAGGGAGATGATTCTGCCCCTTTACTCTTCTCTCGCAAGACCCAACCTGCAGTACTGCATTCAGTTCTGGTGCCCCCCAGTGTAAGAAGGACATCGAGCTGTTGGAGTGGGTCCAGAGGAGACTATGAAGTTGATCAGGGGCTGAAGTACCTCCCCTGTGAAGACTGACTGAGAGAGTTGGGGCTGTTCAGTCTGGAGAAGAGAAGCCTGCGGAGTGACCTTATCTGTGGTCTTCCAGTTCCTGAAGGAGTCCTGCAGGAAAGCTGAGAAGGGACTTTGTACAAGGGCAGGTAGTGATAGAAAGAGAGGGGATGGTTTTAAACTGGAAGAGGGCAAATTTAGACTAGATATGATGAAGAAATTCTTTACTGTGAGGGTGATGAGACACTGGCACAGGTTGCCCAGGGAAGTTGTGGATGGCCCCTCCCTGGAAGTACTCAAGGTCAGGTTGGACAGGGCTTTGGGCAACCTGTTCTAGTGGGACGTGTCCCTGCCCATGGCAGGAGGGTTGGACTGGATGATCTTTAAGGTCCCTTCCAACCCAAACCATTTTACGATTCTATGATTTTTCGATTTTGTTTGTTTGCTTTCCAGCTGTTTGCTGATGGATAACATTCAGCTTAGAGTCTGATTTTATGAGAAATTGTGCTTTTTAATGTAAACGCTAAATATGGTCTACCATCTTCTGTCTGACTGCAGAGCTCTGATGGCATGCACAATAAATAGTAGCTTCTTATAATTTCTGATTCTGTCATGAGGCAGAAAATTGCAGGGTTTTAGTTATTTGGTGATGCATTGGCTCTTTCCAGAATTCCAGCTGGAATGGGTAAAATAAGTGCCTCAAAACTGTCATAGAGTCATTTTGAATAACAAAGCAAAACTGAAACATTTTTTGTGTGAAAATGAGACAGTCATACTGGAAAATACGAACAAAATAGGGAGAACTAAGCTTAGAGTCTCAGCCTTAATCACTCGCTAGAGTTAGCAAAGTGACAATTATTTGCAATAGGAAGCAAAACTGCATAACGAACGAAGTTTGTCACATTTCAGTGAAAATCAAAGCAAAAGCCAATTTCTGAAAATGTTTTGCAAGTCCATAAAGCCACATTTGTGTACTTTAGGAAAATACACATGTGCCTGTATGTGTCGTGGTTTTAAAATACCTCACAGTTACTGGATTTTGCGTATTTCATGAGCAGTTTTTTCTTTTACTTTGAAAATCTAGGCATATTGTCATTTTATTCTACAACTGTTTCAGCTGATTTTGTATAAATAAACCTTCAGGACAGCATACCACACTGACCAGTCCTTGCCTACTGAGTAGACCAGTCATAGGCAAAGGTCTCACTAACTGTTTAAGGGCTTATGATCTATAGAAGTCTTTGTTGGATAGACCTGCTCTTTATCCTAGCCTATGCAACTTATTTTTTTTTAATCTCAGAGTAAAATCTAGCTGGCAGGTTTTGTAAATCACAAGGGTAACATTTAAAAAACTTAAAAGAAAAAAAATCAGTAAAACTCAAATAAAAGACCTGTCTTCCTTGATCCTGGGGTGAGTTTCAAGTTTTGGAGATTTTTTTTCTTTTATTTTTTTAAATATTCTTTTTTTTATAATAATGATGTTCATCTCTGGTGAATTGTTTCAAGATTAATGCAGAGTGGTTATTCAGCCACAGTTTAGCATTATTGACTGTGTCATTATATGAGGCATTGCTAGTTCACCATTATGTCTTGTTTGCAGTTTATAAAGATGCTGAACAGGATGTGAAACTCAATAATGCACCAGCAGCAAATGCAAATTTTCTGTATTTACTAAATGGGGGGAAGGGAACCCACTACCAACAAACCAAAAGAAAGGAGAAAGATTAGGCCATGCTTTAATGGGTTTCTTTGGCAACCTCCATTGTTCTACTTTTCCAAATCTGCCAAGCTGACAGAAACCTCCACAGGGATGTAGCCCTCTGCCAGGTCCCTCATGCCCCAGCATTGCCAGCTGCTGCTGTCGAGTCAGTGACAGACTCTGACTCCTCTGTGAAAGCCAAAGGGCCAACTTATGGCTACAAACCTCCCTTTTCCAGGTCACAGCTTCTTTCAGGAATGTAAATCCTCCACTGGGATGCTTTAGTTGATATTCCTGACAAGATCACTGCTGCTGAGAATAAAAGACCACATTTTCTTTTAGCAGTTGTTTTGCAAGAACAAACTTTCAAAGTATTCCTGAATAAGCAGCAAGACGTGCATTAGCATTCATAAGGAAGGCATTAACACCCAAGTTTCAATGAAGAGTTTATGAATTAAAAGAAAAGCTCATGTATCATTTGCATGTAAAAGATTCTGCTAATATTGGATTGTTTATATCATTTGTAGTATGATGATTGACATTTCTGTTTAATTTCTTTCTAAAGGGATCCTCTGACTTATCCCAGATTTTGGTAGAATTTAAGGTTGGGAACAAAAGGACCATAGGTCATAGCTTCCAGATGTGCATTTGCTTTCCTCTCACTCTACCAGGCACACTGATTTATCATAATTTACCTCCAAAATCAGTTAAACTGTTAATTTTCCCAATACCTCTACAATATCATTATAACAATAGTTGGTGTCATAACTTTGTTGCTGGTATTAGCTGAACAATGTGTGGGGAAAGGGGTTTTATATTATTTATACTGGTTTTCCATCATGCAGTTGTCTATTATTGTTACAGAAGGTTTATCTAAATCTCCTGAATCTAAAATACATCTCAGCAGAATCTCAGTCTCGTACTGTTTATTATTGGCTTAAGGGAATCAGATCATGGTTTAGTTAACAAACTTTAACATTTTCAGCTGGGAAAGTCAAATGAAAGTAGAATATTTGAGTAGAAACAAACGGTTGGAGATCTCTTTGAGACATCTACTACATTGGTCGTGGCTGCTCTCTGTAGACATTTTTGAGCTAACATTAGGTATGAAAACATGGGCACTAGGAGTAACGTAACTACATAACCAAACTAGCAGTTCAAGCATTCACTCAGCTTTTCAGAGTAATATAATTTGTTTAGTTTTTACATCCCAAGAGGTTGTAAGTGCCAGAAAAGTTGCACAAAACTCCTTCCTGTCTATACTCTGCACTCTTTCATTCAAGATTCAGGAATCCTTTTTTAGATTACATTAAAAATTCCATCTCAATTATTCAAAGACATATTTCCTGGGGAATTTTCTCATCTTCTGACAAAAACAGTATCACACTGTTCACTGTTCCTATGACCTTAAGTGTTGTTCAGATGTAAATAAAAATTAATGATGAGGGAAAAAAAAATATTTTTAACACTATATGTTGCCAACTGTAAGTTTAAATATCAGTTGATGGTGTTGGTCACATTTGATTATAATATGGTTTCTTTGTTACTTGTGTCACACAAATGAGCAATTTTCAAGATGGTAAAAAAGAAAAAGTGGATAAAGCACTGGAAGGGAAACAACTGAATTAAGAAGACATGATGAAGGTTGGGGTGGGGTGAGAAGCACTCAGTTGTAATGGGTCAGATTAGACAAGGACTTTTGCCAGCTTTCATAAAGCAGAAAATGTATTAGGATATTGAAGATGTCAAAGTATTTGTTATGGTTTAAGGGTTACCAGCCTGAAAGGGAAGGACAGGTGGTGTCTGTAGGACCCTGAGGGGTCTGAGATCAGTACTGCTCCCTTCCCTTTCCAGCCACAGTCTATAAAAAACTGAGGTTTTCACGGGCTTTTCTTAGTTTCCTGGGCTGCTTCCTGTCGCATCTTGGGACGGCTGGGCTGAGCTGCACGTGCTTGACAGCATCCACCACCACCCGTTTTCCCAGCACCACTGCGGTCCGTGGTGACGAGTCACAGCAGTCGCAGTGACTGCAGAGCACTGCTCGGATACTTCCACGCGGGGCTACTGGGATGGGGTTTTGTATATAGTTAAATATCCTTTGTCCCTTATTAATTCCCTTTTCCTTTCCCCTGTTGGTTTTCATTAAACTTGTTACAGTCTTAACTTTCAACTCTGTGCAAAGCATCTTTTTCTCTATTTCCTTTTTTTTTTAATCCTCCCCCTGGGAGGGTAGGAGACAATAGAGAGAAAATCCTGCTCTTTGAGCCTTAAATGGAGACAGTATTTTATTTCCAAAGCTAGAGTATTTACCAAGTACCGATGGGAGAAAAAAAAGTAGTACAGCAATATTTTATTTCCTTTTATAAGTTTCAATCTTCATCGGTAGTTTTGATTCTTCACTTAAGTTTTGGAAGGAAAATGAAACCTCTTTTGAGTAACATTTCAGTGACTATCTTATGCTTAAGGGAAGGAACATGTTTCAAATTATGACACTGGAATACATCATTAAATAATATTAAAAATCTCCTATTCTATTCTGTTAACCTTTCCTCTATAGAAATTCTCAAGTTCTAATCTAAGAGTAGCCCTAGGAGAAATAGCATGGGGGTTTTGTTTAGTTCAATTCTTTTTTAGGGTAGGTACTTATGTGGATTCCTTTCCATGTTTCTGTAAGTTCTGTGTGGAGGAGGATAAAAGAATTATTTTATTTCAGTAACACTGTGGTCCCGTACTAAGCAATTTTTAAAGAGAAAATAACATTGTTAGATGAAAAAATGAGCAGGAAATAGTGAACCAGCTGCAGGTCTTCCTCCCCTTTTTTATACTCAAATAATGCAAAAGAATATGAGAAAAAATAACTTTAAAAAATTATTATTTCCCAAGGGCAAAAAACCTGTAAATAGGAAAGCTGCTTGTGAGGGAAAAAACTCAAAGGTGGGTAGTATTTATTATGAAAGAAGTAAAGACACGGCATCAGTGTTTTCCAATACTGAGTATCTATAATTAGGCAATTAAACTACCAGTTAAATCTACCAGTAGGCAGAGGCATTACCAAGTATCACAGAATCACAGAATCACAGA
>NW_010208309.1:0-437 GCF_000695765.1 Mesitornis unicolor
TCACACAGGTTTGGTCCTAATTTGCTCAGATCAATAACTGAAACCACTCCAGCTATATCCTGGCTATTCTGCCTAAAACCAAATAGGAAGAGCTCACGTGAACCGCAGACTGGCAGGAGGGCAGGCATTTCTTTACCAGCCCAGTTGGGTCTGGACAGTGACATGGGGGGGCCTCACTGATTCAGAGCAGCAGATTAATTCCTACTCTCTGGTGTTTCATATAAGCAAAAACTTACTAAACATTGTGAAGAATCTTCTTTTCCACAGTTTTCCGTTTACATAGGAATCCACTGGACAGCTTTACGGAGTACTGGATGTTATGGAAACTCACAACGGAGCCCCGAGGGGATCGGAGTGACTCTTGTGTCGGAAGAGAACGTTGGAAATTGCCCACTCCTTCCTCTTCTCCAACAGAAATAATGCTGTGATCAAATGTG
>NW_010208310.1:0-1926 GCF_000695765.1 Mesitornis unicolor
CTTGATATGCCTTGAGATGGCACCAAGGAACCACAGCGTCTTCATTATGTGCCTCTGATTACTCAAGTGAGAGGTAAAACCTCTAGGATTCTTGGTTCTTTTTTTTTATTAGATATTTTTTTTATGAATGGCCAGTTGCCAGTTTAGATAACTGTACAAGAGTAAGAAATAGTTTGTATGCCATATATGTATATGTTACATTTGGTTTTAGTATTAATTCTGATTGTGCCGTTTGTACCAAGTTCATTGATGTGCCTGCTAAAATCTGCAATACATTAAAAAGTCACTTACACCTGGTATCACTGTTGGCTGGCATGATGCCTGTATGTATCTTAAAGAAAAAGTGTATAGTCAGAAATGGGAGAATTGAATCAGGATTCGGGACTGGCCCTTTGAGAGAGAGAATTGTATTTAAATAGTGTAGTGACTGATTTGGGAACACTGCAAGGTCAGTTACACAGACAATGTCCCGTTATGCGCTGCTCCTTCTGCCCACTCCGCGTTATCTCCAGTGGCTCCAGTTGGTTTCCTCATTATCATCAACCGTGATCTTACTTGTCTGGCTGAGGGGAACGTGCTCCCTCTCTCCCTCCAGGCCTCTCTGGCTCCAGAGAATTTATTTCTCTGTTAATTCTGATTATTGGCTCCTATGTGTTCTCTGTGGCCTTCCCCTTTCAGCCTCCTTTATTGCTGCATTTCCTCCTGCCTTTGCTGTCCCTTTCTACCCATTTACACACACCGAGAAGGTTCCCCAGCCCTGCTGCTGCTCATGTTTACACAAGCTGGTTCACATGAAGGAAATTAAGATGTTGTTTAGCCAAACTGTCTCACTGCACATTTTAATTTTCTAGATTTATGATGGAGCAGCTGTGGCTGAATCCCTTTTGAAAACTTTTGGGATTTTTTTCCTGCAAGTGTGACATGATACAAAACCTTGGAAGGGGAGAGAGATTTTTATCTAAAGCAATAACAATAAAACCTGTTTATGTTCAGGCTGTTTGTGGTAGAAGAGTGATGCATTCTCTCTCCAAGGAATTGCTACCTGGAAGAGCTGACATTCTGATCTGCATGAAATCTGTAGCTTTGTGTTCTAATACACATAGATGGGCCATGGCTTGCAGTAAAATGAGCTTAGCAATGCCACTGCTGCTTCTCTTTTGGCCAGGTTTCATCTGGGAAAACAGTGAAGTGGCATGGACCTAAGGAAAAGTGATACAGAATTCCCAATTTATTATTTTTAATGGGAACCTAGCAATCCAGGTGTTTTCAGCAGCAGTCAGGGCCTAGCTTGATATCTAGGAATGCTTTATTTTTTTTAATGTGATAATCCTTACTAAGCTGAGCTTCAGTTCAGCAATACAGGAAATGGAAACACATGCTCCTAAAAGGAAACACTTCTGGCTTCACAGCCACTGTAGGTCTGTGTTGACACAAGCAAAGAATATCTTCAGGGAGCAGAGAATATGACAGCTTGAAATGAACAGAAACAATAAACTGTAAGTAGGATTGATGATAAATAAAGTAAAACTACTCCACCTCCTCATGTCTTTTAACAACTTCAGCAGCCATCCAGGTCTTCTATTTGCCATCAGTCAGTGCAAGCATGCCAGATGTTTCTTATAATCAAGATAGATCTTTATTGCATCTTTTTGACAGTTTTTAGCATCATCCCAGGATTTGAGGCAGGGGGAAAGATTGTGGAACCTTGTCTGAAACATCACTGCCTGACCCAGTAGTGGTTACAGGTACTGGAAACATCCCAAAATCCTTGAGTTGCTGATAATACCTGGAGAATCTTGGGAAACACAGGCATAAACAGGAGTGACTTGGATGCCTTAAGCTGGATCCTTAGGGTCCTCCTCTAGTGCTGTTGGGAATCAGGAGGACAAAAAGTTATTTTTTCTCTTGCACCCTATATGAAAGTAG
>NW_010208310.1:1957-5760 GCF_000695765.1 Mesitornis unicolor
AGGAAAAGGATTTTGTACAAATGAAGTTTAAAGAAAGCAAGAAAATGAAACAAATACATTTTCTATAGTTTCTTTGGTGTGAAATGTTTTCCCACTGAATGTGCATTTGATGCAGTACTTCTTCCTACTTAATAAAATGCTTAAAAAAGTAGAAGCTTTAAATAATAAAAGAGAGAGACATTTCTACTGGGGATGAGCGGAGTAGTCCCCAGTTTAACTAATGTAACTGTGCATTCATTCTGAATCTTTGTCAGCACACATTAAAAATACCTCATCAGTTTAACCCATTTCCTTTTCTGAGGAACCCTGGGAGATCATTGCTGCTAAATGAATTCAGAGGGAGCCTCTGAATGTTTTATTTTCCTGTTGCATAATGCACTGTGTGGCACACATGTTGTCCCAGCAGGGCACACCGACAGCCGAAACGGAGAGGGATTTTGGGCGCTTCGGTCATTTTCATTGTAGCACAGGTTTGGGCTGAGTCCTGCAGATGCTGCTGCTTGTGAAGGGACTGCTTGGTTCAAGGAGCATTTACAGCATCTGTTTGTGCCTTATTCTGCTGCTGTTGGTTTATTTGTTTGCTTATGGGGTTTTATTGGCATCCAATCTGAACTCCATTAAAAACTGGAAACAGAGTTTCAGACAACCTGAATCAGCCCTTTAAAAAGAACAGTGTGAAGTCAGATTTTGTCCTCGTCCTCTGGTGGTTACACATATTATAGGTTTCTCAGCTTAGGAAGGAGCTGGATTCAGCTCTTTTGTGTTGCAGAGGGAAAGCTCTTAGGAACCCCTGAAAATAAAGTGAGGCAAAGACCATAATTTTGTTACTGCCAGAGTCTATTTTAAAATGCTTAAATAAATGTTTCATGTACTGGTAAAGCAAAATTATTTTTATACACAAGGATGTAACGGGAATATATGCACTCGCATGAACTTCTAAGAATTTCTTTCATATATATTTGAAATTGGGCAAACAGCAGTGTTTTGCTGTGGGTTTTAAGGATAATTTTACTAAAAAAATTACACCTAGAAAGTAAAGAAACTGTCAGGCAATTTTTGCAACTTATAGTTCTTGGCCATTTTCAAAGGGCAGAGGTGGTTCACTGCATGATGCTACACTTAAAAGCGTCATAGAGGTGAGCACAGTTGTAATATTATTGTCTGTAGTTTCTTCATTTGGATGTTTTTCAGTACATAGCTGCACATCATACAGAAACAAGGTACAGGGTGTTCAGCTTGAGAGAGAATGGGAGATTGTCTGGGTGATGAACCCTGTGTTTGCCATTTCTGGCAGCTGGCATGCAAGACCTACTTCAAAAAGTTCGACTTCATGAGAGTGCTGTGGGCTTTTTTACTCTGACCACCAGTTTGCTGCCCTTCAGTTGTAGTTGTGGCACAAAGAAACTCTCCTGAGCCTATTTTGGGTGGTAAAGAACAAAACTGAGGTGCGGGCTAAGGGAGGATGTGCCCGGCTGTGCTGCGGTTGTTGGCGTCGTTGGCAGGCAGCTCAGGAGGCTCAGTATCACATTATGCTTGCTTCTACTTTATTTGAACTATAAATAGAGACCTTGAGCTGTTAAATAACAGGTTTGCAGCTCCCATCTGCCATGTGTCTGTCCTCAGCGATGTGTTTGTCCTGGTGTCTGTGCCCGTCACGGACCTTTTCCAAAAGCTGAAGGAGACAGACATTGGTGTCCTTCTTAAAGTTAATCCAATGCTTTCTTATTCCTTTCCCACCCCCTTTTAAAAAAATTCTAACTTTGAGCTGTTTCTAGTGCTCTTCTACTGAAATGAGTAATAGTTTTATACCTGGAAACATCAGATCCCCAGATAAACTTGCCATGGAGATCAGAATTGTATGACAGTCCTGCCTCCACTGTCCTGCAAAACATTTCTGAGTCTCAGTGCCCAGACACAGTGCCCTGAGAAGACGCTTTGGGTCATTCTTGGTATTTTAATCCATTTGACTGCTTAAGTGAAGGGGGAGAGAAAATGGGTTTGTGTGTGACTCTTCAGCACAGCACCCTTAACCTCACCACTGTGGTTGAGGTGAGGATCAGTGGGTGTGGGAGGAATGTCCTTGTCCTGGACCTCACTTCCGTCACACAGTGTTCTTACATCTTTTCTCAGTATGTGCAAAACTGGCTTTTGGTTCTTCCAAATAAAACTGCATTGTAAATATTTATTTTGCATTGAGGTTCTTTTTATAAGATTCACCTTTTTAGGTCTCAGAAAGGAACAGATGTGGTGAATTCCCTGTATAAAACATAGATGAGTTATAAGTGTGGAAGGGAAATTTTCCCTTGTAGAGAGACTAATATAAAATGTCCTTAATTACTCTGTGTGTTTGCATTTGCCAATCAGTTCACATCCAAACTTCACTTGCGTTCAGAGTTCAGGGCCTAAAGCTGGGCCCTGCTTAGTGTTAAATATTCTCCACAAATCCAGTAAGAACTGAATATTGAATGATTCTTATTACACCATTACTAGAAATTAGAAGAATAATGGTTTTTACCATCACTGTTGTTTTTCTTTTAGCTGGATGTGCTTGGCTCCTATAGAAATGAAGGACTAATGAAAATAGCTAATTGCAATATAGGGAGCTCTGTAAAAGATTTCTCAGAAAGTCCTGTTAATGCATTTAAAACCTGGAGATCTGAGTAGCATCTGACTTCATAAATCCTATGAGATTGTAGCTCAGAACCACAATAGGAGTTGAAGTTGGATTCTGCTGACTTATTTCAGACTTTATAAAAAACTCCGTGTTTAGCTCACACTTGATATAAGTTTTGTGAAGCTCCATAAACCATTTCTGTTCCTGAGATCAGCCTGAGGTGGGCTCCAGTGAAGGGTTTTATATCTCAGTGTTACTGTGCAACCACAGGGAGATTTTTTTGCAGAAGTGGTGTGATTTTTAGCTTGATTGACTGAATACAGCTGTACGTTTTTGGCTGAATTTGGATCTAATGAATGCCACGAGATGGATCTCTGCATCCCTGCACCACAGAAAGCCTCTGGAGCACGTTGCAGCCTAATGGCAGAGCACTCTTCTTGCTCCTGCAATGCAGACACCCACTTAAAACGGTTGAAAAATATTATGCATTTAAGGTTTGCTGAATGAGAAAAATTCTTCTGAAAAAGCATTAAATCTCTATCAAAACCTAATAGATAGTGCATGACAATAAGAAACGGGTTTTTTTTACTTTGATAGCAGTTTAGATTTTCCTCAAATGCCATCTCCAAGTTTTATATCTATACACAGATAAGCAAAAAATAAAGTTACAGGTGGGCAGGTTTTCTTTTTGGATTGTTTGCTAAGTGTACAATGAGATTATTTCAGATTAAGTTGTTCCCTGCAGTCTCCACATCAGAAAAGTGATCTTTCTCTGAATGAACAGATATGATCTCCTACAGCAATGCATTTATTAAACCAGGTGGTTTTTGTATCTTAGAATGATTCACAGCAGACAGCACAGAACTGGATTCTGGAATACGATCTTATGGCAATCAGATGACAATAAATTGTTTATAAATTATTACATACATACAGAATTCCAGACAGGACATTTGCTCCTCTGCTGTTGCCAAGAAAATTAATCTGGATTTGCATAATGCTTCCAACTTCCATTTTTTTACGTTGTGGCTGATGAAGCTGATGCATTTGATGTGTCCATGAACAGAAGAAAAAAATAAATTTAATAATATCTTTATATCCTGCAATTAAAAAATCCTATTTTTCCACTAGTTTATATCACCAAAATGGGATATTTTGAGAGAATAAATAGGTTTGGTGGGCCTTAGAT
>NW_010208311.1:0-8799 GCF_000695765.1 Mesitornis unicolor
CCGTGAGGCTGAGGGCTGCTCCCCTCCCCAGGCGAAGTGCGTGCAGAGTAGGGTCTGTTGAGCCACCTTGCGCCTCCCAGCTCGCAGACTGTTGGGAGGAACCTTCTTTCCCCCAGTTTTCTTCAATCTCAGAAGTTGTGTGAAATTTCTTTCTTGCTCTTCTCTCTCTCTTTTTGTCTTTCTCTTTCTCTCTTCCTTTCTCCCTACCTGCTCCCCTCGGAAAAGCACCTGGAGAGTTCAAGAGGTCTATGCAGGTGTACTTTCAGATAAGAGAGGTCTAGGGTTGTTTGTCTTGTTTGGAGTAACGTGGCTTCAGAGTTCAGTGATGTAAATGCATCCTGTACAACAGAGAAAATGTTTGTTCAAGCCATTCTTAGTATAATTGTTATTCCTTTTTTCTTGTAGAAAAATATTTGTCAGCCATAAGTCAAAGTGAAAAGTAGTCTTGTTAAGGGCATTGCTAGGAAGATGAAAATGCGGGATCCCAGTGTTTTTAGCTATACAGCTCCATCTTGATCAGAGTTCACTGAGAATAGCAATAATAACAATGAAGTTTTTAGTTGTGTCATTTCTATGCACTGGATGTAGGGTGATTAGCAGTTATATTTGAAGTTTCAGAAAGAGTCATGTATGTTCACTTAGAAAATAGATACAAAAATAACTTAGAAAAGAAGTAACTAGAAATGTCTCTGAACCCTGCTTTACAAATATTGGCTCTAGCCTAGATTATATTTGCTTTAGCAGTGGTTTAATTCAAGGATTATTCCATTGACATAAATGAAGCCATCACGTAACTAAAATAATAACTTCTCCCAAAATCAATAGTTAATGTTTCCTGTTAATGCAGTTCCTTGGACGTTAACCAATTTATTTATGTTATGGAAACAGCAAGAAATTCAGGTTATAACATAATTAGTTGTATATATAAAACCAATTTATTTACCATTTTATCTTCTTTCTTACCCCACCCACTTGATGTTTCTAACTAGAGTTGTGACATCATACTTGTCTAATTACACATTTAAGGAAGAAAATTAACATTTTAAACACCAAACTGATTCTACCACTGCTTTCAGTAGCTGTAGAATTAAAATATAGCATAATTTCCATTACTATAAAAAGTATGTAATCTCATGAAAAAATACTGCAAAACTGCAAATTATTCTTAAAAGCTATTAAAGTATTCTGATTTTTTTTTCATTTCTCATTCAATTTCATTTACTCCTTGTTTTCTACCTTTATACCATGTATATTTAAATTTCTTCAGCCCAGGGAATTTTTGAGAAACAGAGCCACGTGCTTAACTTAGAAAAAATACTTTTTGATTATGTTTATAATTTTCAGTAATTTCATTAATTTCTTACAATTAAGTATGTAGATGGATACATCTTGTAGGTAAAAGGAAAGTGACATGAATATTGTCAGAAGAAATTAATATCCAGGCCCGATCTACTATGTGCTGGAACATTATGCCCTACTTTGCTCTGATAGTATTGTTGTGGGTTTTTTTTTTTTTTTGTATCATCACACTTAAAAACAAAGGTATAGTGGCAGCACATCTATTTGCCGAGCTTTCTACCTGGATTAAGATGGTTTAGTAATACATAGAGGGGATAGTTTTTATTTTCTCATCCAGAATGATCTGCTAATCATTCGAAGAGAACCAGAACTGTTACACAATTGCCTTTATGCATAAACAATGTCATGCCATTTATAGTCTACTAGTCTTGCACTGTTTCAGGGAATAAAGATTAAGCTCTGTTTGTTAGATTAAACTCACTTGGTAATGTTACTTATGGTCAAAATTGGATTTCCAATTAGTTGTGCTCATTTGCCCCTTCAATGTATGCTTTGAAAGGCTAATGATACCCTATATGTAACTAATGTATCCACATGACAATTGAGATTGTAACACTTGCTGAGTTTTCTCTTTATTCAGTTTTAAGTGTAGGGCTCATAATAAGTCAGAAAAGAATTATGTTTTATTGTTTTTCCTATATGGTCCTAAAATGTAGTGATCCTTCTAGTAAACTCCCTATAGGTTTGATTCATAGTGTCTTTAAACCAAAGTTTAGTGGTTATCAATGATACACTTAGTTTTTTCGGCTTTGGGATCACATGTGATTGCCCAGTATAACACCCATCTGGAAAAGACATTTAGTATATAAATTTAGTATATAAATTTTCTTGGACTTCCTCCTGTAAAGTGTTGAAAATACCATTGAAACTGTTGAATGTTGTAACCTCCAATTAAACTCAGTTCTTTCAATAGAGATCTCCAGGCAGTTATGGGATTGGAAAATAAATAAATAAATTTTAAAAAGAGTTAATTGAGTGTACAAAGTATTCTAGGAAGCAGTGTGAAAAGCAGACAATGTATCTACAAGTAATGCATTTTTCAAGTCTGTTTTATCTACCCAACAAAGCTTCACAAATTCTGAAACCTTCTGAGAGCTGATATTGCTCACAGACATATAAACTCAGAAACTACACATGGAGAGATAAGATAGTTGAGCAATTACTAGTGATTATTACTATTAGGATAGGAATAGTATTTCCCCCCCAAACACTGCGTATGGAAAAATATTAACATAACAAATATCCCTTAGTATGGGACTACACATTCATGCCTGCAGGTGGCGAGCAATATGTACAATGCACGCTTTCAGTCTGTCGATCCTGCCGCTATTACCATGTCCTCTCAGTTTGTTTCACTAAATTGTTACTTTATTAAATATCACATATAGTCCAAGTCATTGCTACTTATACACTTGTTGCAATTTTTTTGATTTGCAGATGAAATTCCTACAGTGGTTGGGATCTTTAGCGCATTTGGTCTTGTCTTCTCTGTCTCCCTTTTTGCTTGGATCTGCTGTCAACGTAAATCTTCCAAATCCAACAAGACCCCTCCATATAAGTTTGTCCATGTTCTGAAGGGGGTTGATATTTACCCTGAGAATCTCAACAGTAAGAAGAAATTTGGAGCAGATGATAAAAGTGAAGCAAAGAACAAATCAGCAATGCCAAAGAATTCTCTCCATCTTGACCTAGAGAAGAGAGATCTAAATGGCAACTTTCCCAAAACAACGCCCAAAATCCAGAGCTCTCCAGACCATGAAAATTCATCTCCTAAACACTTTGCAGAAAGGAAGAAAGATTCAGTATCCCCTGAAAGTTTAAAATCCATCACTTCCCTTTCATCTGAAGATAAACAAGAGAAGCTAGGAACTCTTTTCTTCTCCTTAGAGTACAACTTTGAGAAAAAAGCATTTGTAGTGAACATCAAAGAAGCACGTGGGCTGCCAGCAATGGATGAACAGTCAATGACTTCTGATCCCTACATCAAAATGACAATCCTGCCTGAGAAAAAGCACAAGGTGAAAACCAGAGTGTTGAGAAAAACCTTAGATCCAGCTTTCGATGAGACCTTCACATTTTATGGAATCCCCTATAGCCAAATTCAAGACTTAACACTTCACTTTACAATCCTGAGCTTTGACAGGTTTTCCAGAGATGATGTCATTGGAGAAGTCCTCATTCCCCTCGCAGGAACTGAACTGTCAGAAGGAAGGCTGCTAATGGACAGAGAGATCATCAAAAGAAATGTTAGGGTAACATATTTTCTATCTAAAATTTAAAAGTATTGTGCTAATGTTAGCTATGACTGTAGTGTAATGCTGCTAGGATCTTGGAAAGAAAAGGGAACAAGTTCATCATGCAAGTCATTGAGATGCTTTCATAATGACTGTATGAGGAAGCAATTGCACAAGTGTAATAAAGGTACATTACAATGAACATGTTACAAGAAATTGCTAAAGTCCTAAACTCAACTTGCTTATTCAGCTGCCTCAGCAGGTTTGAGTGGACCCATTTACATTAGGTCAACTGGCCTTAATCAATATTAATTTGCTTTAAATGGAAAGAATGCTATGTTTTATTTATTATTTATACATTATTCTCCTTCTCCTCCCTTCCCGTTTCTGTTCAGAAACATTCTTTCTTAAAGCTAATAGAAGTCAACATAAAAATTTCACTTCAACTGCATGGGTTTTTTATCTGATTCTTAAAGAATGCAGATAGGTTTTAGTTAAGGAATTGGAACCTGCTAGACACTATATTGCTGATGCAGTAGTACATTCTTGCACTTCAGTGCTGTTACTACCTTCTTTCTCAAGAACTGTGATGCAAGCTGCAGCTCTACTAAGGATAGTAAGACATAAGGGAGAAGCCAAAGCCTTACTGAAGTCAGTGGCAAAACATACTGACTTCACTAGGCTGGAAATAAGTCATACCATTTGGTCTCATTTCAGAATGTAAAGATCATTTACAACTATCACAGCGAACCACAGAAATGTGCATGCATCACACACAGGTCTCTTAATATCTACTAAGGAAGTGGAATATGTATTGACTTTCAGTTTGATTGTTTTCAAAGAGCAAGCATGCTGCCAAATCAAATAAATGTCTATCAGACAATATGGCTATAACTAATACTCTTATTTTGCTATTCTATCGCTATATTACAACAACTGTAACTATGTCACTGATACTTTTTTGATAACTTATTGGGTTTTCTGGTATATAATGTAAAATTTTAGCTTGTTTCACTTGCCTTGCCCTTTTCTTTGAAACAAATTACTCTTGAAAATTCAAATCTAATAGTAACAGAGAAAGTCTTTGATCTTTTTTTTTTATTTCATGTGTATTATACTCCTTTAGAAAGTGTCAGAGATAAGATTTCACTGTTTCAACCCTTCCTGCTTAAAAACATTTTACTAAAGATTATTTTTATTTACCTTTATTCATTTTTAAATATATATATTGTTATGGAATTTTGCTTTTGCTTAAGATCTTTTTCTTTCTCTGAGAATTTTTTTCAGGATATAGCATCTAATTTCTAATCTCTGAAGCTAATTAAGTCACGTCAACCTATATTTTAACTTATTTACTTTTTTCAGTCTAATAACCAACCGTAAGAAGAGTTACATAACTACAGTAGATGAAAGTTATATTTTCTGTGTAAAGCATAGCTGTATGAACTGCATCCTTATAAACCATTTCAGAACACACCGTTATGTGACATCTCATAAATTTCTTTAATTCTAGTTTAAAACTTGCTCAATATAGTTGCTTAGAAATAGTTTTATTTCCTTTTTTCTTTAATTTTTTCAGAAATCATCTGGACGTGGAGAATTACTGATCTCTCTCTGCTATCAGTCTACAACAAACACGCTCACTGTGGTTGTTTTAAAAGCCAGGCATCTACCTCAATCTGATGTGTCAGGATTATCAGGTAATGGTTTTACTAATGAATATGCCCTAAGAATACAAAACAAACAGAGAGCAGACAGCTGAACTCTGACATTTCTAAGATTAAAAATAGACAGTAAATGCAGAAATGGTGTCTCTATTAAATTGCAGTCTATTCATTTTATTCCTATCTAGGTCAATTCTTTATTTTCCAGGGTATTTATTTTACAAATTTATTCTTCAATCACATAATTAACAAAAAAAATAAAACACAAAAAACCAACAAAAAAAACCAAAAACAAAACAAAAATAAAACACAAAACAAAAATACCAACAAAACATGACAACTGTTAGCAGTGGAAACCAATGAGTTTTGTGATTGTCTCATCTGTTGTGAGAACTCATATGCCATAAATATGGGGTGTTGTTTGCAGATACTAAAAGCTTTTATTTATGACAACCCCCCCTCCCCAGTTTATTTGTAGAAGATCAGTATTGAGTGAGATCATCATATGGTTTATTTCAGTTTAGCATCAAGAAAAGGGACTATTTACACCTGTGCTGAATTCGTCTCACTGAACACTAACATTTATTTGACAAGGTGAAAAGGTGAACTATGTCAGTGCTAGAAGGAGGCTGTAACATAACACTCATGCTTTATAATGAGCTGTACCTGGGTGGCACTAGGAAAAGGCAGTTTTTGCACTCCCTTCTCCTAACCTTGTGCCATTTGACATTGAGTGAAACCTTCTCTGAAGCCAATACTTAGGTGCACATTAATGCTAGATAACATAATAATAGAATAACATTCAATATACAATATACTAAGGATAAGACAACCACACAAAATAACAGTACACAACAAAGAACTATATAAACAGTAGCACATCTGCTGTTGATTCTGTATAGGACTAGATATTTTTTAATTTCACTGGATTTTTTTTTGAAAGAAGCAGGGAAAAAGTAGTTTTGGAAACCACTGAATCATAATTACTACAGTCAATAATACAGCCTTTCTACTTCTCATATCAAGAAATATTGAAATTTACCTGGAAAATTTACATATCCTGGATCCAATACAATAGTCATAGATAAATCCCATTTACATGGTGAAGTTCCATTCAAATCCTCTTTCTGATCTCAATTTTATTCACATATCATAAGGAGAAAGGATATAAATGGAGCCCAACAATTGACTCCACTGTAAGAGAGCATACACACTTTTAACAATCAACCTCAAAGGCACAGCACATAGCAGAGGTTTCATGAAGACAGCATGACAGCAAGTTGATATCAACAGACAAGTCTGACTGAGGTTCCCCCAGGTGGGACAATAACTTGAAAACAAAAGACCTCCTAATCTCAGCAGTCACCTTGACACTATAGCACAAACAAAACACATACTTGTTTAGTGCACCTGTCATAAGTAAAGCTATAAATTGTTTGCTCTTTCTACTTCTCTCTGTACAACCTTGCTAACTATAATAGGAATATAATATTTCTAAGAGATACAGGCAGCCATGCTACACCTGGACACTTAGTTCATTTAGACAGTTCTTCATTATTTGCTGTTCATCAGCAAGGTCAGGTTCAATAGTTGAGTGTTAGTAACATACTATACTCAAGTCAGTCATTATTTC
This sequence comes from Mesitornis unicolor, assembly GCF_000695765.1. Taxonomy (NCBI): domain Eukaryota; kingdom Metazoa; phylum Chordata; class Aves; order Mesitornithiformes; family Mesitornithidae; genus Mesitornis; species Mesitornis unicolor. Next base: position 6,891 of record NW_010208311.1, read on the forward strand.
TTCCGTGACTTTCCCTTCAACCCAAGATAAATCTTGGACAAGGAGGAGGTTGAAATGGTGTTTCAATGGGATCAGCTAAACAATTACATAACTAGAACTCCTTAGGAAGATGAGAACCTTTTTACTCAGAAGCTGTTCCATTCCCATGACCTCCTTGGTTTCCTTCATCATTGGTGCTGAGGTCTCCCTGTAAACCTAATAAAATTGAAAGAAACCTTCTAACTTTACCTAGTATATGGCCAGAAGTAATAGTCAGGAAATGCCCTTTAAACAGAAATGAACAGCGTGAATCCACTGATGGGTATTGATTCTGGTATTTTTATGTTTCTGTGGCATATATTCATTCTAAAGCCAACAAATTTCAATTCCATTAAACTCGGTTTTTAAAATGTTTATTATGGTGACAGAGTATGAAAGTGAAGATGTATCTTATCATACCTTACTCCTGTTAAACAATTGTCAGTTCAAGGAAACAAATACCTTTGATCATCTGATCATTTTGGTCTGGTAGCTTTAGTATAGCATTTCTAAATACAATTAACTTTTAATGTTACATTTTTAAAAAGCATTAAACTATTCACAATGTTTATTTGCTGATTGCTTATATAGACTATCTTGTTTGACTTGGTTCAGTAGAAAGGATTTTGTACTGCATCTTTACACCACAAGAGTTTGGAACCAGGCCCACACTTGTACTCTAATAAATGCAAAGGTACTTGAATGCTTTTTAAAGCATTATCTAGAATTCCTTTGAAGGAAGAAATATAGCCATTGTTGAAGCAAAGGAATAGCAAAGGAATCTTGAAACACTTGTGTGAATATGAGGAATACAAATATTCAACGCTGGTTTACAGCTAAAAATATGGTCATTTTACCTCCCCTTCTTCAAGAGTAGTACAGCACAGATATAAAGTCAAGTACATATCCTAACAACAAATGTAACCTTACATTCAAAGTTTAGTGTTAAATTTGTTCAGTAAAATTTGGTGAGAGCAATGAAATTTAGCAAATTAACTTTGGTAGAACTACAACATAAATAAATTGCATCCATTCACCCATTCTCTCTTTTAGGAGGTTTTTCTTTGCATGAGTCTTATTAACTCTAATGGTTATCCCTTACTGGTAGAACACACGAAAAGTAAATTTCCATTAGACATAATTATATGATGATACATATTTTTCAGTGTTCATTAGAATCTTGTGTACTTTCAGACCATATTTGAATGTAGTAAAGATATTATTATGGCTACTGGACTACAGGACAGGATTTATCTCATACCCTAAACTATACTGACTATCTTAATTACTTCTTTGGGGAGCATAAAGAGGGCTTAAAGGGACTAATTCAAATGTAAAAACAAAAATTGGATGAGATTAATAATTTTTAATATCTTGAAACATCTCCTGATTGTAATGTAATTATGTTGGTAAGTTGTAAATTTTACAATTAGTAAATCAAGGAATTTCTGAATGACACAGTTCAATAACTGCTCTGTGCTTTTTCTTTTCATTGCAGACCCTTATGTCAAAGTGAACCTGTACCATGCTAAGAAGAGAATTTCTAAAAAGAAAACCCATGTGAAGAAATGCACCCCCAATGCAGTGTTCAATGAATTGTTTGTCTTTGACATTCCTTGTGAGGGCCTTGATGATATCAGCATTGAATTTTTGGTTTTAGATTCAGACAGGGGATCAAGGAATGAGGTCATTGGCCGGTTAACCTTGGGATCTTCAGCAGAAGGAACAGGTGGAGAGCACTGGAAAGAAATCTGTGAATATCCTAGGAGACAAATTGCCAAATGGCATATGTTGTGTGATGGTTAGCAGCTTAGAGGGGTTGGAACTTTAAAAACTATATATATTTCCATAGGCAAGGAGCAGTTTTCTTTCTTTGCTATGTATAATTACA
>NW_010208311.1:8853-18494 GCF_000695765.1 Mesitornis unicolor
ATAAAAATTGGATTGAATTATCACAACAGAAGGTAACTAAATTTTCACAGTAAATAAAGGAATACCTATTTCATTAAACTTTAACATAATTGGATCATATTCTCCTGGAGTTTAAATAGCCTGAAACTTCTGAAACATTATAAACTTTAATATGAACAGACTATGTTTTATAAAAAAGTCACTGGAAACCTTATTAGTATTGTTATACAGAAGTTGATAATCTCATTAAAATGTATTCCTAGATCTAAAACCCACCCGTGGGTTACTGGGGAAAGGGGCTGTCTGTAAGAGCCATGGGGAATGAGGGTGAGTAGGAGGGGAATTTCTTCTGCCCTTCCATGAAAATCCTTCTTTTATGAAAATTCAATCATCATTTATCTAAGTTTTGGTTACTTATACTTTGATCATCCAAAGACTGAAGAAATTTTCAGCGATTTGCTTTACGTGTCACATCATATGCAACTAGTTGTTTTTTTGTGTGGAAATACTGTATAATTATTTACACTTGGATTTTTTTAATATGTTTATACATATAACTTGTTTTATTACAGTGACCAAAATAGGTGCATTCTACAAATCATTAAGCAATTTAACATACATCGTTTTGTTAAAAGGGCTCCTTGACAGGTGACTGCACTTGTTACAGTATAACTAAATATGGCTTTTTTTTTTTTTTTTTTTTCTTGGTTTTAACTTAAAGCCATAAGAAAGCATTTCTGTTGAGATGAGGTAACATACAGGACATTAAAATCAATGACCTTTCACTAATTATATTTTAGGTCATTTGGTAATATTTAAGGAAGTAGTTTCTTTTTTTCTCATTAAAGAACAAGGAAAATGGTGAGACAGAGAACAAAACCTTATTCAGCTGTTTATCTTTCTGAACTATGAGTAATGCCAATACAGCCAGTAGGACTGCTCCCAACATACAAATTGCAATGAATTTTTAAACTTTTCCAGGATAGGAAACCAAGCTTACATTATAATCTTTCCAATATTACGTTAGAAAAACTACTTGAAAAGTTCATTTCATTTAGATTATATGCATTATTATCCATTACTGATTGTACTGAAAATTGGTGGTGGTAAGGGAAAATATCCTGATTTCATGCTAGTGTGACATATGTATGTTGAATCTTAAACTGTGCCAGGCTGAGGCAGTATCAAGTGTAACATAAACATATTAATAAAACATTTAGACCTGTGAAATTTACTCTTGGTCACATCAGATAGATTTTTAGGCTGCCAAAACTATAGCACAACTATAAGATTAATTCCGAAAGTTTGTACACTGATTTCTGATACAGAATTATTAGCAAATATTACTCTTACATCATTTTCAACTACTATATATATAAATAAGAATATAATTATGTTAGTTGGTGACATAAGGAAGACCATTTTCAGTATTTTTGCATACATCATTTTGTCATGTGTAATTCCACTGAATTAAATGAGACTATTTGGGGATTAGATATTGCTCAAGACAAGTAAGGAAACAGAATGGGCGTGCAGGTAAAAAAAAAATCATTGGATGTCAAACTACATTCGTTAAACAACAGATCCAGGTCTTACTCAAAACTGTTGGAGATTTGTTGTCGAATTTACCTGTTCTCGTGTGGCCAAGTTACGTTTGCAGTAAAGGACACTGAAATATGAAATATGCAAGTAGACTAATTGTACTGGAAGAATTTTATTGAGGCTCTTCCAGGCTTTGTGTCAGTATTTTCTCCAGTTTTTGAGGATGTGTTTGATATAACAGTGTTTATAAAGTTCTGTAAAAATACATTTTCAAAATAACATAAACATGCTTTTTATGATAATGCTCAATGTAAAAAACCTGTGCATTGTATGTATAAAGGAGAAGAATCGTGTTTTGCTTATTTCTTTAGAAATCTGATTAACTGCTTAAGGGCTAGAGCTTGCCAGCCACATTCAAGCAGAGATAATCCAAAGTCACCAAGTCAAAGGAAAGATGCCCACAGGCTTCAGTGGGGTTTGAAGTGCAATCACAGAGCAAAACTCTTCTTGTGAATCAGTCCAGGAATATCAATGGGACCATGGATAAGGGGATATGTAGTTTGCTCTAATGGAGGCTGGGGGAGTTTAACTCAGTACCACACCAGAGGTTTTACAGTTTCTATAAGGAAAAAACTTTACACTGAAAGTGATCACATGAAAGAGAGTGTGACAGCTTGTAATTAAGAAGAAAAATAATAAATTGATGTTTTGTATATTGGCCCATAAGCAGTACATTCTCTCTAAAAGTGAGATGACATGAGTTATCTGTCTCCAATGGACAAAAATTCTGCCATTAGGAGAGAAAAAATCTACCTTTTTAATTAATGATGGGCTGTGATCATCTTTCATTTTGCACCCAACAAGTCGTCATCAATTTTTTTTCAAGTTTCTATAGCAGCTTAAGGGTTAATATTTCTACCAGTTAAATGGCAGTTTTTGGTGGGGTTCAGGGGTAGGAATGGGAAAGGGAAGCAAGGACATTTTTATTAAATCTAAAAGAAACCTGTAAATATTTTTTTTTTTCATTTAAAGCGATGTTTAGCTTGGGAATTTGAGTAAAGACGACTTGTAACACATCTAAACCAGACAAGGCAGGGGCAAATGTAGACCTGTACTGAGATGGGAAATTCTGCTGTTTTATAAAGTATTCAATCCTCATTGTGAATATCTTGAATTATGTTAAGGATGCTGTACTGTATTAAACATGTAAAAAAAATGATGTTTGTCTAAGTAGCTTACAAAAATAGTAACTCCATGAATGGGAAACTATCCACGTCTGGAGATCTGTCGTAACTAAATACCTGATTCGTTATGGTGTTGTAACTTAATAGAAGCTATTTGAGAGGAAGCATGGTGTATGAGATTTTGTAAGTTATTTGTGCTGGTTCTGTATGTTGTGCCATGTGTGTAAGACAAGAATAAACTGCTGCTTTCATTCATCCCATCCCAAAACAATTATCCAACCAATGTATCTTTACCAGAGATTTCTGCTATTGTTTGTAATATTGGTTTACTATCTCATGCTTCTGTAAAAAAATATTTGATTTGCAAAGTCTTTCTCTTCTCAATGAGGTGGATTGGACTTGTTCTACCAAATGCTATCTGGACAAATCACTTGTTCTTTATTTGTAGCTTTTTACTGCATACTTACATTTGTCTTGAATTCTACTGTACACTCAGGCTAGAACCTGAGACATGGCCCATGATAGAGAATCTGATCTTTACATAGGCTCTATAGGGACTGATATATAGAATGATTTCTAGTGTGTTAGGTGAAAGAAGTAAAATGAAAGTCACAGTACTGTTGGAGTCCTGGTGACATTCCTTTTATTTTTCCAGAAGCAAAATTATCCCTTGGACAGTCACACTGTACCACACTTACTCTCTTTGAAGGAAGGAAGTCATGTTAGGGACCAACTTGTCAGGTGAGTTTGGAAGTCAAGATAGATAAAATATTCCTTCAAATGCTGTACATAAATATAAACTTTGCAGCTGTGGTCTCTAAGGTCATTAGAGTATTTTACCAGCTCAGAACCTCGGGAAGAAGAAATGAAATAAAGCTAGGGAAGGATGAAGGCATATATAACTGGGATACGAATTGCCATTTAATTACTCTTATTGTGAGACTATAACTGATTACCCAAAAGGGATCCCTGATCCTTATCCCTGATTTTTTTCCGCAGAAATCAATGTATAAAAACTTATGACAGGATATACCAGCCAAATGCATGGCACAGAACATCTTCTATGGGTATAAGCTGGTATATTCTCCCCAGCAGATCTGTCCCCAAGAGACAGGTATCAAGTGTGAAAAACTGCACTTCTCTATCTTATGCATTCACTTTTTCTTCCCTGCATTGTACGGTTCTCCTCAAAAAAATGGTGATTCGCTTGAGTCACGTTTCAGACCTTCTTCAGGACAGAGTTCAAGAATGTCTTTAGGTTTCCAACTATAATGCAGCTGAGCCTCAGGGGAAGTCTCATGTCTACTATCCTGATTGCTATTTGTACCTCAAACTGCTGCAATGGACAAGTCCTTTTCAAGACAGCCCTTACAGATGCCCTCCTCTTTGCAGGAGATGTGATTCCTGAGCTGTAACACTACACCCCTTGTATTTATACAGCATCTTGGATAGCAACACACTGCACACGCAGTAATAATACATAACCACAGATGACCATAATCAATAATTCTTTTCCTTAAATGAGATTCAAATGTGTTCCATGTAAACTGCTACTTTATCTGTGCTCTCTGCTTCATGAGGTCTCACACAACTGCTGAACAAATAATGGCACTCTCACAGCTGCTATAACTGACACTGGCACTTTTTTGCTTTGCTCTGCTGATGACTACTGAGCAATTACTTTAATTCAAAAATTTCTACCCAGTTTTCACAGATTTTTCTGTAATACCTTTACCTTCCAACACTAAACAACTGGTGCAACATACCTTTGGGCCTGGAGGCTTTGAGGCAGCTTTGGAGCACTGATTATAATTGCAGAATGGCAAAACTTTCTAATACAGAATAAAGAATCAAGTCAATAAGAATAGAAATAGGGTAAGTTAATTTTTTTACTATGTTGTTGTTATTTCTGTATTATTACATCAGTTTTGCTATTGTGCATCTGAAATACTTTGTGCATGTGTGGTAGGTTGACCCTGAGTGTACACTAGTGTGGCAGATGCTCCCACCCTACTAAAGACCTGAGAAAGACCCAACAAAAACAGTGCTAAAGTTTCTGGTCCTGGTGGCACCAGGACTGCCTCCCCACTCACAGCTCATGTCTGGTCCACACAGTGGGGGTCAAAGGTGGGAAAGTTGGGGTCCTCAGCCATTAGTGCGCTGACATGATCATGTATTGACCACAGATCAGATTTGACCAGGGTGTAAATGAGGCCCTGTCAGAGGATTCATTTGAGTCTGTCTTCCTCAAAGCAGCAGGTCTGCAGTCGGGGACTCTCTCTTTGAGTTGGGATGCCACTTAAAATAAATTCTTGAGATTGAGAGCCCTCCCTCTTTAGGTGAATGAGTGAGTGCACATTTTGGATTGTTTGGCCAAAAACTTAAGAATTCTTAACTCAGATGTGTCTGGTAATATTCCCAACCAGCATATCAAACCTCTATCTGTTAAATGTCAGTGGAATGTTGTTTTGGTAAATAAAGCTTTTTCTGCTTAATTTCAGTTGCAGATTAAAAGCTTGTTTGAATCCATTATTTGTGTGCATGTAGCCATTTTTGTGTGACTCTGTGACAACCAGGTGTACACCAAAGCTTCTCTGTCACTCCCACTCCTCAGCTGGATAGGGGAGAGAAAATATGAGGAAAAGCTTGTGGACTAAGATAGGGACAGGAAGAGATGACTCACCAATTGCCATCATGGGCAAAAGAGACTTGGGGAAAATTAATTTAATTTATTACTGATCAAATCAGAGTAAGATAATGAGAAATAAAAACTAAATCCCCTCCACCCTACTCTTCTTCCTAGGCTTAACTTTTTTGCTGATTTATCTATCTCTTCTCTCCATGTTTGCACAGCCCATGGGACAGGCGATTGTTGTCAGTTCATCACATGTTTTTCCTGCTGCTCCTTCCTCCTCTGGGGAGGACTCCTCAAAAACTCCAACATTGAATCCCTCACGTGGGAGACAGTTGTCCATTAACTTCTCTGATGTGAGTTCTTTCCATGGGCTGCAGATCTTCACAAACTGCTCCAGCCTGGGCCCCTTCCTCTGGGTTCAGTTCTTCAGGAACAAACTGCTCCAGTGTGGGCTTGCCATGGGGTCACAGACTCCTTTGGATGCATTCACCTGCTCTGTCATGGTTTCTTCATGTCTGCAGGTGGATACATGCTCCACTGTTAACCTCTATGGTCTGCATGGAGATAGCCTGCCTCACCATGGTCTTCACTATAGGCTGCAGGGGAATCTCTGCTGCAGCATCTGAAATACCTCCTTCCCCTCCTCCTTCACTGACCTTGGTGTCTGTAGAGTTGTTTCTCTCACATCTCACTCCTCTCCCACTGCAATTTTTTTGCACAGGTTTTTATTTTCCTCTCTTAAAGAACTTATCACAGAGGTGTCACCTCCATTGTTCATTGGCTCAGCTTTGGCTAGCAGCAGGTCTGTCTTGGAACCAGTTATCTTTGACACTATCAGACATAGGGGAAGCTTCTGGAATTTTCTTGCAGAAGCCACCTCTGTAGTTCCCCTTGTTATCAAAACCTTGCCATGCAAACCTTACACAGCATGTCCAGAGTGTGTCCCGCAGTCACAGATGTGAATGCTCTGATTATATAATCAGCAACACAACTAATTGTTTTTCCTGATAGAGAAGTTGACTTCTACTTGAGCCCTTCAGCCTCAGTAGAAGGACTGGGGAGACACCACCTAGGCCCTCATGCCATACCCCTGTTCCAAGAGCTCTACAGTCACTCTTGACTTGCTCTAGATTATCCCTGGCAGTACTGTTGGTTCCCAGATGGAAGAGCTGTATTAGACAGAGAGTTGGACAAGTTTTGGCTGCATCCTGTATCCTGGCCTTATCGTGAGCACCAAATCTCCCAAGACATCATAAGGGCAGGTCAGCAGATTGAGTTTCCATCCTCAAGTGGAAGGTGTCACCCACTGGGTGACAGATAAATGCTATGTTATTGGAAGCAGCTTCACTAGGGCTGTGTTTGCACATAGGGCTAAGGTAGTAATCGTGTGTAGCAGTTCTGAGTCATAGCATTATGGATTGATTTAATTGGCAAATATAAATTAGAGTGTTTGCAATATAAATTAACACTGAAAAAAATCCTGAAAAAAACACTGAAAAAGAAATACTGCATTATGAAAGTCTTTAGCTCTAATAGAAAATAAACTACAGGAATTAAATAAAAAAAAAAGGAAAAAAAAAAGGAAAAAATATCCAAGATATAGAGGTCAAAATGCACAAAGAAGCATGTTAAGACTATTTTATTTTGAAACTGCTAGCGGAGTAGCATGATTTTAAAATGATATCATTGCAGTTACAGTTCTTTTTTCTAACCAGCCAAGAGTGCTGTATGGTGACTGCCAGATTTAATTTAGTCTTGAAGACAATCACAGGGATAACCATGAATTTTCTCTGACAGGTGCTGTAAATATTTTACATGGCTCTGAAAACAGAACTGGTTTTGTGGAAACGAGTAAGAAGTATTTCACAGTATCACTAGAAATATCGATTACATTTCAGTAATACCCTCCAAATGTGATTGCCTTTAGGACTATGTGAGTGAAAGTTCCTCATTGGACACTAGTAGACGGACAGGGAAACCTCTGTACATCTGCATCTGAGGTGTCTGCGTACATTGATTTGTGGGGCAAATAAACAGTATTCTAGCCTCAATTTTCCTTTCAGTAGTATGGGATAAAGCTTAACAACATCAATAGAAACTACTAACTTCTGTTATGAATTACTATTTTCACCGTTCTCTAGGGTTGTAATGCTGCTCTGGGGACTGCATTTTCTTGAGATAAATCCCTCTGAGTTGTATGCCACAATGGATATATATGGAGAATAAAATAGCTGTGAATCACAAATAAGCATATAACAGCAGAAAGTTATTCTAGGCTAAAATTAGAAGTTATATTAAACAGCAGTAGAAGTAACAGATAAATAAATCAGTATGAAGTAAGCACACATGAATAAAATGTTGTCATCAGAGGAAAAGAGGTAGAAGTCTGATACTTCTTCAAAACAAGCAAAAACCAGATGTAGTTGGACTCTGATACATATTTGTGTTGGTTGTTTTCCCTCTTATTCACTCGATGAAAGCAAGACACACTTATTTTAGCCTGCTTTGATTCACATCAGTCAATGGGTATCTGTTCTAGCTTTAAGTTCACTATCTGTGATTGGTGTTGAATTTGGTTTGAACAAGGGCTGCAAGGATTGAGTAACGCATGCTTTTATATGCACAAAAATTGCCTGAAGAACTGCCAAAGCTTCTGTGTTAGAAGGTTCTTGGACAAGGCTGACGCTGTCAGATCTGGACTGATATAGTGACATGAGAAGTAACTTGAGAGGCATTTATATAAAGCTGTGGTATCTCTTAACACTTCATTTAAGTAGGTAAAAAGATTCTCTTGAATCTTTTCTAAACCTGTCTTTGTTGAATTATGTTTATTATTTTATTCCTAATTTGGATAAACTCCATTACCTCACAGTTAATACAGAGATTAGGAAAAAATACGTTGCTTATTGTAGCGTACTTAAAAACAAACTTCTCTTTTCTCCCTGTCTCCCTAAAGCCAACATTGCAAAGCCAGAGACTGAGATACAAACGATCCTTCAGTACTAAGTGGAAAATCCTGGTGCACAAAACTGGAGCAGCTCTGAGATTTTGCAAATGAAGTTTCACTCATCTCTGAATAAAATTATAAAAATGCAAGTAAGTTAAAAGCAGACTTGTGCCAAATCTCAAACTGAGACAGCTTGAAGTGACCAAATGTCTGTCCTTTTAATAATGACATAAGAATTTTCTTTATGGAGAGACAGTATCTTGCCCACCATTTTTTTTCGTGAGAAGTGTGTTTCAATTGATAATTTGAAATATTCACCTTCATGCAGAATAGAAAAATCTTGTCACATAGTATGCCTGATTGCTGGATCTGTCTCTGGCCAAAGTCTGTTGTGTTCCTCACTCATCAAGGCTGGATTTACACAGCATTCTACTGGAGACAGTCTTCTGAGGGGGAAAAAATACATACATATATATACATATACATATACATATACATATACATATACATATGCATATACATATACATATACATATACATATACATATACATATACATATACATATACATATACATATACATATACATATACATATACATATACATATACATATACATATACATATACATATACATATACATATACATATACATATACAGATACATATATGAAGCTCAGAAAGAGTATTCTAGGGATTGATATTTTACTAAGTTTATTTATTTTCCTGTTAAGAAGACCAGTATAATTTGTGGAAAATAAAGAGTTTACATAGATTTTCAGGTGGAGAGTTATTTAGATGTAAATTGAAGTAGGCAAATTATAGAATCATAGAATGGTTTGGGTTGGAAGGGACCTTGAAGACCATCTAGTCCAACCCTTCTGCCATGGGCAGACACATGTCCCATTAGACCAGGTTATTCAAAGCCCTGACCAACCTGGCTTTGAATACTCCCAAATTACTTTTTTAAAATGTCTGTCACATTATTTGAATGGTTAAGACATTTATGAGTTGAAGCATGCTGGTTCATTGTTAACCTGTCTGCCTCAGTTTCAGGAAAACATTCTATCTCTGAGATCACTGAGTGCTTAGGGAGGTATCACCTTCCTACTTTTGCTTTGTATGACACTCTGCTCTGGACCTACTAAAAACTTTCCCAGAAATTTCCCAGGGAACAGGGAGTTGGACCTAGGGTACTCAGAGCTCATAAAAATAAGTACATGCCTAAGTACATGATACAAGATTTTCTTACCCCCATCTTTTAACCTAATAGTAATTAATAAGAATTAGAAGAAGACAAATGTCTTGATGCAAAATAAATAGATAAATAAATAAATAAATAAATAAGTAATACA
>NW_010208311.1:18597-22169 GCF_000695765.1 Mesitornis unicolor
CCAAACCAAAACTCACCAAACTCAGACCTTTCTAAGAGTATTTAGTTCAGAACAGAGTAAAACCAGATTATACTGAAGTTTGTCGCTGCAGTCTTAGAAATAACAGAATAGCAAAAGCAACAATAAGGTCTTGGAGTTTCTACTTTATAAAATTTAATATCTGATCTTCTGAAGTTAGACACGGCATAAAGGTGTTTTATAAATGTCTAAGTGTAAATTGACAGGTGATATATCTCCAGGCTCAAGAACAGTATTGACCCCAAGTATCCTAGTATACAGAACTAGTATCCTAGAGCTCTTGGTTACTTCTGGGTGTGCACAGAATCTCCAGGAAAAAGAAATGGCAGGGACTTAACCCCAGTGTTCATGCATGAACAGTATGCACATATATGATGATCTTTTTTTAATGCTAATAACAGACTTTTAATAAGGGATGATATATCCATCTGCTCTCAGTGGGGAAAAGGTGTCAACGCTATATACTTCTCAGAATGACTGTAAACCTCAGTGAAAGAACACTTGCAAATCATATGTAGATAAGTATCACTAAGAACAAAAAGATTACACTGCCAGCCAGCATCATTTATTGTGATTAAAACCTGATACAAAGAAGTGCCTATCCTGGAATCCACTTGCTGATATCTATGTTACATGTACATGGCACCACAAAGTATCATTCATCCACAGACACCTAAATAATTTGGCCTTTTCCTAAATCTACAACATATAGTACCTGTATAAAGCAGACAACACTTGATATGAATCTTCTCTGAAATATGGTTCGTAAGATTGATACAAAACAGGAACAAAGTCAATGTAACTAAAATATTTACAGTAAGCAATATAGGCCTATAATACCAATTTCCTATTATTTTTTCCCTTGTACTTTTGTGTCGAATACCAAAATTGGCCGATAGTAATGAATGACAGAGAATTATGACATGGTCTATAGTGTTCATGTAATTTTTATTCTGTGCAATAAATGTAAAAGAAATACACATTGTCTTAATTGGTATCTGCTATCTGTTTTGAAAACAAATATGTTCTTCTACAATCTTCATTATACGTTACCCCAATTGGGCTTCATACTTGTCTTTTTTTTTTCCTCCCTTTTGATTAAAAACCTCTAAAATGGTATCTTACACAGCTTCTTCTGAAACCATATTGATAAGCCTGATTTCCTAATCCCTGTTTGTATGAGGATACAGGAGTAGCTCTAAACCCAGGATTACTTGATGGAAGGTAATTCCTCTAAAGCAGCCATGTAGATGAGGCTGTGAATAGGGCAGTCAGCTTCTGTCCACTGCGATCAGCCCACTACAGTGTCTGATTTGACCTCGTGCTTAGCTGTGCAGATACGTCGTTACCTGGGTTCATCTCCTGAACATACATAGGAAGAGTCGTGCTCAGTCAGTCCACACATTCAGCTAGTTTAATAAAAGGCAGAAGATGAAGGATCTAGACCACAAGTCCTGTGAGGAGTGAGTGAGGGAAATGGGGTTGTTCAGCCTGGCAAAAAGGAGGCTCGGGGAGACCTTATCACTCTCTACAACTTCCTGAAATGAGGATGTAATGAGGTGGTTATTGGTCTCCTCTGCCAAATAACAAGTGACAGGATGAGAGGAAATGGCCCCAAGTTGCACCAGGGAAGGTTTAGATTGGATATAAGGAAAAGTTCCTTCACTGACAGGGTTATCAAGAATTGGAACAGACTGCCCAGGGAAGTGTTTGAGTCATCATCCTTGGAGGTATTTAAAAGATGTGTAAACGTGGTACTTGGGGACATGGTTTAGTGGTGGACTTGGCAGCATTAAGTTTATGGTTGGGCTCAAAGATGTTAAAGGTCTATTCCAACATAAATGATTCTATGGTCCTATGATTCTAAGGATCTGAGTGTTTAGGAGATTTTGAGAGAAAACATTTTCAGTGGCATAAAGACACAGGTGCTATTGAAGAAGTGGATGTACTTCCTCCTTTGAGGAAATTTTGTTTAAGAGAATTTATAACACATGGTTCTCAGTTACGTAGGTGTCAGACAACTACGTGACTTCACCAGTAAGAACCAGAAGGCACAAAACAGGGTGTTGTTATGATGTTGAAGATTAAGTATCTTCTCTGATAAATAGGACAGTGCAGTGATACAAGTAACAGTTAATACATCCAGCACACATACCTGAGGAGATCCTGTGATGCACAGTCCGTATCTTTTGCAATATTTTGGAGGTGATCTGTATTCAGAGATCTGCTGAACGTTTCTGAGTAAGACCAGAGAGGGAAAGAGATGTTTGCTTAGTATTAGGCTGTGTGAGAGAGTGGGAGGCAGGACCCCTTCAAAACAGTTTTTCTTGTAAAGCTGAGTTACACTAGAATCCATTTATGAAGCTTGTAAAAATGAATAATGATTACATTCTGGCAGGAAAAAATAAACCAAAACCCAAACAATATTTGGGAATTGTAGTTCATTCTACTGACATTTTCAGAAATGGGAAAAAAATATTTTTTGAAAATAATATTGAAACTACTTGGTTTGCTGAGATAAGAGTCATTTGTCTGAGGAAGTATTGGTGTTTTGCTCCAGCATCATTGTTTCGATTCATTTAGTATAGTTCTACATTTTCAATATTGTATTTGTATATCACAGTAAGTAGGAAATATATTTTGTCATTTTGACAATATAAGAACAAATATTGTTTATATCTGTTTTAATATTTCTGAATAAAATTACTTTTCTATTTATTTAACAATTGTGCTGATGCAAAAATTTGAAAATTTGGAATGTTTTCTAGTTTCAGATGACAACAGTTTTGGAATAGTGAAACAAAATTATATTTTCTGAACATCTTTGTTGCTAGAAATTCGATTCTGCAACTTTAACATGCTTAAAGTGATACAGATTAACCCCAGCCTATAGTTGTGAATGAGCCTCAAGGAACTTCTTAGTTTTCAGGGTTTTTTCAAGAGCACTTTTCCATATTAGTGCACTGTGGTCTACAATGGAAGAAAACAGCATCCAAATTAAAAGCCTTCTTATCTATTGTCCTATATGTAGTAAAAGCAGGAATAGAAAATTTTGGGTAAGCTCAAGTTTTTTATAGTGGTTACAGCCCTGACCTTTCTAGACCTCTTTTCTGACTGGTGTTTCCTAGGGGCAGCTCTTGCAGAGTTTGAGGCTGGAACACTGTTATTTATTCTTGTCTTTGAACGCAGCCTTGTGCTGTTGTGGTTAAGAAACCTAACTGTTGTTTTATCTTCCCATTAAGGGTGAAAGGTACTGAGACATAAGGTATTCTTCAAATTTTTCAGGGATTCCTGACCATAGGATCTTGCTGATTTGAAGTCGAGTGGATTTAAAAAAAGATGTTAGATTGTCCTTGTATTCAGTCCTGCAACACTGTGATAAAATAGGACTCTGAGCCTCAGGGGATGCAAGATAAGAGTTAACATGAAATTGTTATGCAACTTCCCTCTATATAATAGAGCAGTAGTACACTGGCATTTCTAGCACTACATTAGAAAACAGAGTAACAGAAGTGTCTCTGTGTAAGGCTCAGAGAGCAGGATTTTCTCTCTAT
>NW_010208312.1:0-1362 GCF_000695765.1 Mesitornis unicolor
TATATTATATATATAAAACTTCTGCCCTGGCACAGCCTACTTTAATGCTGGACCCCCTTCAGATGAGCAAAGCGAGAGTCACCCACTGACTCAGCCTTGCTGGTCTCATCATAGCCTTGCCAGGTCCTTCACATTTTACCGTCAGAAGTGAGCACCACTCACTAACACCAACACAGGGCTATTTCTGCAAAGCCTGACAGCCTTGTTGACATCAACTTGCACAGTAAGCGCTTGGGGAACCTGGGGAGCTGTTGAAAATTGCCCCACGTGAACCTCAGAAGGCCACAAGGTAGACCTGGGGCAGGAAGACCTGGGCAAGGAGCAGCTCATGTTCACCGGCATGGTGGCAATGAGAATAGCAACCACATTTATATATAAAGGCCAAAAAAGGAGGATATAGAAGAGCCTGGATTTCCCATGCCATGCTGAGCAGAGCTGGGCAAGGAGCAGAAGGCAAGAGGGCAGAGGCCAGGAGAAGTCTCTTTCGGGGAAATCACATGTGGGGACATCAGCAGAGTTGAACATTTTGGCTCACCTCCTGGTCAGCTTCAAAGACTTCAAACTATTTATAGATATCTAGTTCCAGCTAGAAGGAAAATGATGGTTCAGATGAGCTTCTCTCGGTCGTGGACACGGTGGGGGAGTTGTTTGCTTTGATTTTACTAAAACACGTTGATGTGAAGCTCCAGCAAATGTTTCTCAGCAAGCTTTGCACAACACAGGTCTCCTTCAATAAGGTCTTCATGGCCTTTTGTTATTTTCTACAGGCTAAACTGTAGGTTGGCAAGCAATGAAAACTGGTCCAAGCATTTCTACAAGGGCCTGCACCCCATGGCACTGAGCTGAAAAATCATGCAATACATGGAATAATAAACATTCTGGTTTTGCAGAATCAGAGAATCACAGAATATCAGGAGTTGGAAGGGACCTCAAAAGCTCATCTAGTCCAACCCCTGTCAGAGCAGGATCACCCAGACCAGGTTGCAGAGGAAAGTGTTCAGGCAGGGTTTGAATGTCTGCAGAGAAGGAGACTCCACAACCTCTCTGGGCAGCCTGGTCCATGCTCTGTCACCCTCACAGTAAAAAAGTTTTTCCTCATATTCAGATTGAACCTCCTATGCTCCAGCTTGCACTCATTGCCCCTTGTCCTGTCATTGGGCATCACTGAGCAGAGCCTGGCTCCATCCTCGTGACACTCACCCTTTAGATATTTATAAACATTAATGAGGTCACCCCTCAGTCTCCTCTTCTCCAAGCTAAAGAGATCCAGCTTCCTCAGCCGCTCCTCATAAGGGAGATGCTCCACTCCCTTCATCATCTTTGTAGCCCTACGCTGGACTCTCTCCAGCAGTTCCCTGTCCT
>NW_010208312.1:1827-41894 GCF_000695765.1 Mesitornis unicolor
ACCTGGATTTAGCTCCATTCACCACAACTCTCTGTGCTCCCATCCAGCCAGTTTTTGACCCAGCAAAGCGTGTGCCTGTCCAAGCCATGCCCAGCAGCTTCTCCAGGAGGATGCTGTGGGAGATGAGATGAGGTCATTGCTGGTAATGTGAGGCTTCTCCACATGGAGCTGAAACCCCAAAGACCCCAAGACCTTCCTTCAGCTTGGGTCCATTGGTGAAATACTCCGCTAAGTCAACACCACCCCTCCCAGTTCTCCTGTTTTTCCCAAATCCTGGTGGGTGGCAGTCCACATCTTGCCAGTGCAGAGACAATAGAAGTCTGCGATCTGCCAAACAAGAGAAAATTACCCCTCCAAACATCACAGGGGCATGAATCAGTCCAACCTACCACTCCTCTAACTTCACACCACCCCAACGGCAGCTATAAGTCATTAGCAGAGCATCCAGCTCCTTCAGTTTTCCTGGGCAAAAACACATCTTATCCTGTATTACAAATCATCTTCCCATCTGTAAAGCAAGGATCCATTTCCGTGACTCTGTCCCTTGGCTGACGCTCTCTTAGGAAGGCTTCGTTTCCACCAGCCCCTCTTTTTCCTTCCTTTGCACCTTCATTCACCAGCAGAGAATTTGAATACTGAGTGCATTTGTTCTGCTTCCCACCTCCCATCAGATGCTCAGTGCATTTGTTCTGCTTCCCACCTCCCATCAGGTTTTCCTATGTCCCTGGGTAGAGGAAAGTCAGGTTTCATTTTGACTGGATCATTTCTGACTTCTCTTTCTTGATATTTCCCCCCCTAGATATGCTAGGCCTTGGGAAAAGAAAAAAAAATCGCAGCCTTTCGTTTACTGCGTGTATTTTCTAGACACAGTGCCCTGACATTGAGAGCAAACAGTTATTAAATAAATGCATTGTTAGGCATGCTTTTAGTCCTGACACCTCTGGTAAATCTGCATTTATTATTTAGTGAATTAAGTGGTTTTAAATCAAGTTATAATCGGTGGGTGCCCTTGTACTCGGTATTTTATATCCTCCTGTGCATGCTTTGTTTGCAATTTCTGTACAATTTCTTTAGGTGCATTATATATTTTCCTTGAAATAGCATCACACTCTGCTCAGGTACCCAGCTTCCCAGAAAGGCTCCTGCCATTAACGGTTTGATGTCCAGTCCCAATCCCCTGCCCCCTGCCGCTGCCCTCTGCCTCCCCTCCCGCCATGGGCTCTACAAGAAGAAAACTTTGCAAAATCACCTTTACGGCTGCCCCAACACCTCCCAGTTTGTGGAGTCATAGCTTGGAGCCCATGGGAAGTTTTGCCTGTGAGAGACGGATGATGCTCAGCCCTCAGTATGCTCACGGACACTGGGGGTGGGAGAGTATAATAATGTGGTCATCTCCACCTCACCATGATGTCATCTGACCTGGAAACCAGAGCCCAGACACATCACTCATCACGGCCTTCTGTGCCAGGGACCAGGATTAAGCATGATCTTATCTAACTTTTTGGTGTCTTCAGTGAGTTATCAAAGCCTGAACTAGCTGAGACCTGCTTTATAAGCCCACCATAACGTTGCTGGCTTGACTCCTATGGTCACAAACGTGGAGAAGATTGGGCTTGACCAAAACTCCGAGACTTTGTAGGGTGATTTTTCCACCAGCCTTGCAGGAAATCTTGCCCACCCTGCCCTCGCAGTCTGTAACACCACAGCATGAGAAACGGCCTTGCCATCGCCCTCATGCTGTTCTTTTCCCCTCTGGCTGTTGTCCATCTGCCCCTCCACGCGCGTCGTGGTGCCCTGTTCAACCCCACCTCAGTCACAGCCCGATGCTATGCCCACTCACTGCCCACCCACATCCTACCCTAGGGTTGATGCCCCTTGTCCTCCCCCACCGCCTGCCTCCCCTCTCCAACCCCCCTCTGCACCTGTTTTCCCATTTATCTCCTTTGCCTGGTGAATATACATAAATATGAGCAACTATGTCTGCGTGTGACCTTACCTGCCCTGACTAAATTCATGTAGTCTCTGTGAAGATAATTCTAAAGCCATAAGAAGATAATAAAAAAGGGAAGATAAAAAAAAAAGGGCAAGTATTGTGGTTTGTATTCTCTTATCTAACCTTCTGCAGGCCCCGGGTGGGAGTGCAGTCCCTTGCTATTTAAAGGGATGCTGCAGCTGGGAGCTGCACGAGGCAGGCACAGAGAGGGAGAGACATCACACAGTCCTGGGTATCACCAGGGACAGGGCTGCCCAAGTCCTTGTCCTCTCTGCCATGCACATGGTGACCTTCTAGTTGTGGAAGGGAAATTGCACTGCTAGCAAAATCCCCCCAAAAATATCTGCCTGGCCTGATTCTTCTCCTCCTGTCCTACTCAAGCACAAGTGGACAACCCACCCGGGGAAGACCAGGGAGGCAGCAAATGGGTGCAGGGTCCCACGATGAGCAGCTGACCACAGCATGCCAAGGATCTGTGGCGAAGACTGAGCTGGGAAAGGGAAAAACAAATCTCCGGGTGTGATTTTTTTTTTTTCATCTAAAAATACTGCTGCAGCTGAAGGCAGCCTTTGCGCAAGAGGGCATTGATTGCAGGGATGGAGGAAATTATCGCAGGCTTCATCACAGCGGTGTCATCTTTGAACAGAATGGCTTGTCAGATAGATGTGAGCACGGGAGTCAAAACGATCAGGCGAAACAAAATAGAGCATCCTCCCCGAAATGAGACCACGAGGAAATAAACCAATGTGCTGGGGAAAGAAATCCTGAGATTTCCCCCCGGCTCCAAGAAATACTGAAATCTCTAAAAACACTTTTCCATGGGTTTAAAACTCTGCTGTCCAAGCCATGCTGTGGCCCTGTGCTGGTGGGCAACTCTGTTCTGGTTTTAGTGGCTGTGCCAGCCCTCCTGTGCTCTCCAGGTAGGCATGAGGCTTGGATCTAAACCTGCCTGAGCAATCCCTAAATGCTTCTGAGCTTTGCCCAAAAGCACTCAGCTCTTTTTTCTCTCCTTAGCTTTGTATTTTTGCACAGCTGGGATCTAAGCCAAATCATCATGGAGTTGGTAATAAAAAGCTATGGAAGAAACAAAAACAGCTCGATGACCTGTTAATGTGCAAAAGGAGGATGTGGTTAATGGGCTCGTCAAAGATCTGGGTCTTGGTCTGGCAGGACAGGGAGCAGAGGGGGAGCACAAGCTGCTTGCAGACCCTCACAGGGGTGTAGAACAGTGGACTATGATGCTGCTGAAGGCATCCTGGGCTCCTTGGGTGAAGGTGCTCTCTGGGTCTGATCTTGCCACAGCAAACTCCAAGAACAGCTCAATGACCTGTTAATGTGCAAAATGAGGATGTGGTTAATTGGGTCATCGAAGCTCTGGGTTTTGGTCTGGCAGGACAAGGAGCAGA
Organism: Mesitornis unicolor; assembly: GCF_000695765.1. Lineage (NCBI taxonomy): Eukaryota > Metazoa > Chordata > Aves > Mesitornithiformes > Mesitornithidae > Mesitornis > Mesitornis unicolor. Next base: position 5,227 of record NW_010208312.1, read on the forward strand.
GGGGGAGTGCAAGTTGCTTGCAGACCCTCGCAGGGGTGTAGAACCATGGACCATGATGCTGCTGAATGCATCCTGGGCTCCTTGGATGAAGGTGCTCTCTGGGTCTGATCTTGCCACGGCAAACCCCATGTCCTGCTGGCAGAGAAGGTGTGGAGACCAGAAATGCCCCATCCTCACTGCCAGGGATGGAGGTAGAACCTGATGGAGTAGGTCCTGCTTGGCCACTAACTGATGGGAAGGGGACAGGGGCTGCCAGTGCCGGCCCTGGGGAGCAAGATGAGGGACACCAACATGCCTCAGCCTGCTGCCCCCCTACCACAGCCCCCCCCAAACCCGATACATGGCGGGGGGTCTCTGCTGCCTTTGTTCAGTGGCTCCGAAGTGGTGTCGCCACAAAGACGGAGGTGAAAGGGGTTAATTCGGGGGACAGAGGTAGGATGTGAAGATGCAGAGCGGGACAATGGGCCGCCTTCCTCTTTTGTCAGCGCAGCCATTGTGCCGCGTGTGAAAAATGAAATCTGTTTCATTTTCCTCCCAGATGCGATCGGGCGCCTCTATTTAGAAGCCATCAAAAAAAGCAATCAAAGTGCTGGGGGGGGGGACACACACACCGGGGGGAGTGTAGGCCTGCCAGACACAGACGCACCCAACCCCAGAACTGCCTTTATTTATTTATTTGAGATTTAACATTTATTTAGATTTAACCCGCTCCCTGCCTCTGGCATTCAACTGGCTGAAACAATCGTCAAAGTCAAGAGCGAAAGGCTTTGGGCAGTGCTGGGGTGGTCGGGCCCGAGTTCAGGCAGGGTGTGGGGAGGAGCACCCCTCCAGCTCTGCACCGCAGTAGGGTTGGGATGGGCCCAGCTACCCCACACCCATCCCATGGCCGTTGCTCTGGATGTCCCACCTTGTCCCCTACCACATCCTTCTGGACCCCTCCAGCTTTGCAGGACAGATGGGCAGCTCCAGTGCAACTGTTAATCAATATTTCCCCTTCATCCTTGCAGAAGCAGATGAAAGTGGAAGGAAACCCGGCACCGCTGCTCTCCCCCTTCCTATCTCTCCCCAAAGCAATCTGTGGGTTTGCTACCAATGTGAGAAATTTTCACCTCCAGTGAAGGTGTGAAACTTGGCAGTTTTGTTCCCTCCGAAGGGAATTACAGGCTTTGCAGAATGCAAACAAACAAACAAATGCAAATTAACCTGAAAATGCATGTTTTTTCAAAACACGTTTTAACCTTTGGCTCAAATTAACAAATCCAGCTGGAAACTCTCGAGTTTTAATTTTTCCCATCCAAACACACAGCTGGTTGTCTCCTGAGATGCCAGGGTGAGTGAGAGGCACCGAGCAGCAAGGGCTGGATTTGGGTGGTGGGCAGAGCAACCATGATCTGATCCAAGAATCCTCAATTCCACAAGAAAACTGGGGGGACAGTGGACAGAGCATGGTCCAAGCCAAGGATGTATGAGGGGGAAATTGAGGTTTCCTCCATCCTGCTTCTGGAAACTCACTACAGCTCAGTGCAGTGACTCTCATCTGAGACCCAACAAACTAATTCCAGCTGTGGCATGGGGTATGCTAGGCTGGGTAGCCTGTTTTCCCCAGGCTTCCTGCCACTGTTGGGCTGAATATGGCCATCCACATGCTGGTCCTCGCTTCTGCATGGCCATTGCAGCCAAGCTCATCCCTGGTGAGGTTTAGAATCTTCCCTGGCCATTGGGTGTTGAGGCTCAATCCCCGAAGGAAGGTTGTGTGAGGGTTGGCACCAGTGCCAGCTTCTGTGAGGAGCAGTTTTGAGGATGTGCAGTCAGGTTTGGTGTCCTGCAGGTCTCCAGGTGCAGTCAAGCGACTGCACTGGGTGGTAGGCAGGGAAGGGAGGCACTGGGATGCATGCTCAGGGCTGTACACGGAGCCTGTGCAGAGAAGAGAACTAACCCATCCCTTGGGGGTGCCTCTCACCAGCTTCATTCATAGTCAGGGGCCACATACCCTGCACCCCATCCCCAACCACCCAAGGACCCGCTGCCACAGCCACAGGCAGAGTTTGGAGGTGGAGAGCGACAAGGTGGAAGTGACTCAGATCCAGCTTTGCACAACCTCCTTCCCCCTGCAACAGAGGGTGGGACAGGGGGGGTGCAAGGTAGGACCACCCTCCTCCTCCCTGGCTCTTTGTGGCACAGCCAAGCAGATGGGTGGCCCCACCAGCTCAGTGGCCACAGCCCCCTCCAAGCCCAGCTTCATCTGCCAGCCAATAACCCTGCACTCCCACCCACCTCCTCATTGTGTCCCTGCACACAGACACACACGCCCCAGCCTTCTGGCAGCCACCATCCCTGTGGCATCCCCAGAGAGACGGTAAGAGGGACCCCACATCCAGGGGAAGGCAGGATGGCAAGTTGGCGAAGAGACCGTGGGTGTCAGATCACATAAATCAAGCTCCGAAGCCTTCCTATTTAACACACTCTTCCCCTTCGAGTTGTCAGTGAAACCGTTAATTAATTAGCTAATCCTGCAATGAAGTGGATTCTAAATGGATCTCCCCTCCCTTCCCCCCATTTAGGTAATTACTGCTGAGGGAGCTTTTGTGAGAGTAATTTTCCAGCAGGGACAGCCCCGGATGGCAGAGGGAGATGAATTTAAAGAGGGGGAGAAATCATAATACAAAGCAGGGAGATGAAGGAGGACTCCTTCTGGAGTGCAGCATACTTCAGAGGAGGAGGTCTCCTGGCCTCTCCTGGCCAAGGAGGTGACCAACGTAGGACATGCTCAGCACCCACATATGGGAGATGGTGCAAATAGGTCACCTCAGTCTGCTCCCGACAGTAGATGCCATAGCACCATCCCAGCTCCTCCCTGCACACACACAGGCTCCATCCTCCCCAGGAGATGCCCAGGCCCTGGGTGGCTTCAGCATCTCCAGCACCAGCCATGGAGAGCAGGGCGCTCCATTTTTGCAGTGACAACAGTGAGGTCACAGCAGAGGTTTCCCACACCAGGTCATACCTGTCTGTCCCACCGCTCCACCAGCACCTCCCAGCTATGGCTTACACAGGTCTGGCTCTACAGAGCTATCTACAACAAGGAATTTATCAGTAAGAATGAGGACAAAACCCCAAAGCCCTGAAGGGCAGTTCTTTTCCAAGCCAAGCCAAATGTATTGGGGTTCTGTAGCTAAGCAGATAAATAAGCCAGCAGGCCCCATCCCAGCACCTATCAGGGCATTCATTTCAGAGTCAAGGCACCAAGATAGCACTGGCAGCATCAGGAGCAGCATTTCTCCTTCATATCTTGCTCCTTCCATGCCCCTGCTCAACTCCAGATCCTTTTTTGTTCCTCACTGTGTCAAGCAAAGTCTCCAACTGAAGATTTTTCAAAGCGGTGCTGAGTTTTAGATCCTCAGTTTCATGTCCCCAAGTTCTGCTGTGTCCAACAGAGATACCACAGGAGTGGTGCAAGCCTGTCTGATGCAGCCAAGCTGCCTTTGAACTGCCTCGCGTCACTCGCAAATGCATTCAAAATCAAAAGTTATTTCCCAAAAATCACAGCTTGGCTATCTTCTGGGGGCAAAGAAATCCCAGACTGCAGCCAACACAGCTGCAAGTACACCCTCTCCGCACCCATTCCTGACCTCCAGGTACGAGGAGATGGTAAGGTCTGATGTGGGACAGAAACTGGAATCTTGGGGACTTCTCCCCTTGCGGTGGGGACAAGATCATAGATGTCTCCCTGGGGCATTGCTGCAAGCTGGCTTGAGTAAAAAGGTGTAAGTTCATTACAGGGGATGCCCAAGCTTCAGATGAGCACTTGCTCACCATTACAGGGTAAGAAAATAAGTTCACAGTGGAGAGGTTGATCTAATTTAAGAGATGCCTACAGCTCGTCTGCAGGGAAAAAGTTCCCATCTCTCGGAGAGATTCCCTGAGCAGCCACCAGGCAGAGAGGTTCACCTGGCAGTGAGATTCACATTTTCCATCCATGCCTACACACATACTAATTTCCCCTGAGACACAGAGTAGCTATGTCTCCTCCTTTTAGTAGCTCGGTGTTTATCACACCAGACTCCCAGAAAAGCCTTGTTACTACCAAATATGACCCAAGAGTAGCTTGGGGACAGGACTTGTGCTGGGGCTTTCTGGTCTAGTAGTGGAGAGAACCCCAGAGATGGAGCAGGAGGGGCCTGGGAGGGGGTCAGCAGGCCCTGCTAAGTCCATGGAAGATATTTTATAAGTTGCCATGGAAAATAGTTTTTTTAGAGATAAGGCCAGGTAGGCTGAAAGGCTGAGCAGGATATGGTGGGGGGATGGCTCAGATTCAGGGTGTAAAATCAAGAAGTAAAATGGCATACCCAAAGGATGCTGTCCTGGACAGCAGTGTGGGATGGTCTGAGAGACACTGGTCTGATTCCTGGTGCGAAACCAGCCCAGCCGTGTCCACACACCTCACCCAAAAGCCTGCAGCTGGGACACACCACCCCTTCACCAGCAGAAAGGACGCTACGATAGGCTTGGTCCCATTAGGACAGCATGAGGAGGGGGAACAAAACCAGCCCACCCCAGTTGTTATCCATCCTTCAGCCACAGACGCAGTGCCAGAGGCTGTGACCATTTTAATCTGCATCTCCCCTCTACCACTAGAAACGAGTGTAGTCAGCTGGAAAATTAAGACCCAGGGTTTAACCTGGAGGGGCATTGAGAGGGGCAGCTTGGCCAACAGATACACAGAGCAGCCGGCCACTGCCCCATGGCATCGCCGTGCTACCCCGGCTCTCCCTCCCTCCCTACCCAAGTGGTGTAGGCTCCCCGCACTCGGCATGGCGGCCGCAGCGTGGTAAATCACCGGTGACAGCTCCGGCGGGCACAGCGCAGTGGAAGCACGCTCCTGCCTGTGCTCCCGGGCAGCTGTCGCGGGCAGAGGTCCAAGGTCAGCTAAGTGTTTAATGGGCCTCCTGCGAGGACCTGCGACGAAAGGCGGGCAGGAGAGGCGGCGAGAAGGGAGCATATGTCACTGCCTGAGCTCCGGGGCTGCTTTTCAGTGCAAGGGGGATGCTTTCCATGCAGACAGGCAAGTGGAGAGGATTGCTTTCCCCAGCTCATCTCCTTTTCCAAGAGCAGAGCAGGGACCTGCTGTGGCCTTTAGCACCCACGTGCTTGCGGCTTGAGTGTGGGTGATGGACATCTGGATGCCCATAGCATGAGGTCCTGCCAGGACAAAGGACTGCAGCTCACACAATAGCTACAACAAAAGCCACAACACAAAGCAAAAGCAAACTGAGCCTCTCCTGGGTTTGGTTCTGGGTCCAAACCAGTGTTTCTCAGTACTAAAGAGATCAGAAGTACTAAAGATCAGAAGCCGAGCAGAAGAAGGGAAAGTTCTGTGCACTCTTCAAGTGTGATCAGAAGAAACGCAGCGAGACCCAGCCCCTGGTGTGAGCTCTCTGGGAAGACCACCTTAGTTCTCCCTCCCAAGTCTCTAGTCCCAGCACACCCAGAACCAGGCAGTCCCAGTATCTCCTTATCTCAGTGGTGCTGTTCAGCATGACTGGTAAAACAGGTTCTGATGCAACTCAAGTTTGGAAAGGTTTTCTAAACTCTTGGCCAAACAGAAATTAATTATAATTTCAGCAGAATATTTTCACTACTATCCCAAAATGAAAAGAATGGCTCAAACTCAACATTTTGAAGTTGTTGAAGCATTTCAGCATCTGTGTGCTTCCTGTTATTGATCTCTCCACAACCATACTGTTGCATCCTGTAGTGTCTCCATACTATACTATACCACAGTAGCTGATGACCCTCCTATATTAGACAATGTCTGGATTAACATGGTGGTTTCAGGTCATTTTCTTGTGTCTGGTAGTTCCTTCTAGTCAAGTGAGAAAACCGTTTCCCACTGCTGTGGCTAGAGCAGGAGAGCTTTGCTGCATGGGAGGCACCCCCTTCCCACCATGTGCACCTCAGCTGGATTTTAACTGGATTTTGAGGGGTGGAAGGGAAGAACAGATGATGTGGGGAAAAGCAGAGGGCTGGTGCTGAGCAGCATGACTTGGGGAAAGGAGGAGACAAGGAGGCCATTGGGGACGTGGGATACGAGGTTTGCTTTTTCAGACTGAATCAAACGTTGGAAAGCTGGTGAATTAACAGTGTTTGCTGAGCAAACGCTGCCGGGTGGGGCTAGGCAGAGGAAGAGTGTTTAAGCACACAGTCCTTTATTTGCTAGCAAACATCTCCAGCTCCTCCTCTCCCTCCCCTGTTTCTCCCTGCACCTTCCCCAGCTTGTGCTCCAAAGAGGCTGGATGATGCCTCTCAAGAGGAGGAGGGGTGAGATTCCCACAGGAGGGAAGAAATGTGGGAGAAGCATTTTCTATCCCCCATGTGCCTGCACCAGAGCAGCCAAAAGGATAGTGGTGGCTTGCAGGAGGTGTTGATCAGCATTCAACTTATAGGGAGCTGCTAAAACCACTTTCTCTCAAGACATTCATAATTTCATCTGGTCTTGAGTGCCTGCATATCAAGTGTGATCTTTGACTATCCATGTCTGGCAGTCACCGTCTCCTTGTTTATGTCTATGGAACCAAACCTACACCTGATGGTCTGTGAGAAGCACTAGGTGCCCCAGGATGACCTGCAGCACCTCTGCCAGCCATTTGACATCTGATGACTTTGGCTCAAAGGAGAGAACAGAAAATGGAAGCTGTGATATCCATCCCTTTCTGTCTTCTAAGAAAGTCCAGATACATCTCCTATGGAAACTGGCTGAAATACTGGGCTGTCTTCCCACCCTGAAATACCTCCCAATTACCATTTGACGTTTCATGTCCCTCTGCTCCTGGGTGTTCCTGAACCACCTCCTGCATTCCTCAGACTTCCCCACCATGGTCCTGTCTTCTCCAGCCTTTGGCCAACACCTCAGTGAACAACACTGCAAATCGTCTTCCACTACTGGCCAACTACTGCAAAACTGCTGGGTCCATTCATAAAACATCCCCCCCGCACACAACTGCTGCACTGGCATTTACGGAACAACCTTATAATGTCCATTCACCATTTGAGGGCCAGGTGCTACACACACTGCCGCCTGAATTACACATCACTGGTAACACGTGCATTGTTCATTATTACACTGCTCAAGCGCTTAGCCCATGGCTTAATCTGATGCCACCATGGTGACTGTGGGAGAAATTCAGCCATCTGTAAAAGTAGCAACACCTTTCATGCCTACCTCTGTCAGCAGTGGCACTGCCTTGGGTGGTGGTGGGAGCCGTAACACAGCTCCGAGAAAGAGCCATTCCCTGTATCCATCATGGCACCAAAAGGGAAGAGGATTAGAAATTAATCAGTTCAAATTAAACAAAATCAGTTCTTTCTCAAGATGGAAATTATTGGTGGGGAGAAATGCTCACCTGCTATAAATCAGCAAAACTTCACTGGGGAAGTGGAGCAGTGCTGATTTACACTGCGTGGCAGCTTGAGTCGGCATTGGGAGCTTTGTCTGGGATTAGTGGGAGAAATTCCTAAGGAGGGGAACAGTCTCGTTACCTTGTCCTGATGAATGCTTTGCTTTTCTCTGGTGCATGTTGTTGTCAGGAGTTGGATCTAATTAGTCATTGCAGGAAATGCCTCCGCTTCTCCTGTTCCCCAATGCTTGTGAGGGGAAGGGGAGGAGTTAATCCTGGCCAATGTGGGAACAAAATCTGTTGTAAAAGCAGGTCCTGATCCCACAGTTTGCTCTGCAAAGTAGCACGTGCTCAGGCACACCAAACCGTCCCAGCTCCAGGAAGACATGGAAAATATACTTGGGCTTTGCCACCAAACCCAGCAAGGCAAGCCTGTGAAACACTCAGCGATGCCCTGACTATCCCAGCCAGTATCAGTAACAGCCACCCAAACTCAGGCTGAGCAAACAGAAAGCATGGAAAGAGGGGGAAATCTCTGCATCTCATCAATGCTCATGGAAGAAGCTCATCGTGGAGCAGCAAGGACCAGCTGCTTTCTGAACTAAGGGGAGCTGAAGGTGACCCCAGTGCAGGGTGCTCATAATGCTATCTTACGGCATTTCCAGACAAGACAAGAGGATGAACCATGGGCAGTAGACAAGGTACTCACAGTGTAGGTCCAAGGTCCATCCAGGTGACAGAGCCAGAGGCAGGCACACCTGCACCATAGCCCAGAGGAGAAGCAAAGGTACAGGGCTGCCCTTAAATAGAGTTCCTGGGCCATGGGCAGAGGTGATAGGGCCCTAGGTGAGGCTGATCAGGGCAATTAAGGGCAAATCAAATTTAAGGGCAAATCAACTTTAAGGTTTTTGGTCTTTGAATGCAGAGGTGTTTGTTTGCAGGTGGAATTTAATGACAGCTTTGTAGCCCATGATGAGGTGAATGTGTGGAATTCGTGTTCTGTAGATGCTCCTGGTCTCCTGTCTAGATGTCAGTGCCAGCAGAGTCTCAGTCTCACAGGCTGTGGCGAGCTCTTCCAGCTCTACCTGTGCAAGCTCCTGCATCTCACAGAAATATGAGTTTACTAGGTGGGATAATCTGGGCTGACCTGGCTCCCTTCAATGTTGGAGCCATCTCTCCATCCCAAGAAGCTCTTCAGCTGGGCTGTGACAACATACATGTGTGCTCACACACTTACTAGGTGTAGTACATTTAGCTCAAATAAGTGCTAGAACAGCTCTGAGGATCTTCTCACCATGAAGATGGCTTTGGTTCAGTGCAATGTATTTCGTGTTATTGGCATGACCAAGGCTCTGATTTACACTGAAGCCAAAAGGTGGGACAGGAGGAGAGGAAGGGATTTACCACCTTCTGCAGCAGAACCAGCACTGGGAAATATCTCCCTATGCTTCATCAGCTGCAGTTCACAATCAGACATAAAGACACATCTCCCTTTCTGGTACAAGAGTAATAACCTCTAGGACCAGGGCAGAGCAGACACATGTTGTGGTGGCCTATCTAGCATCTTTACAGGTCAATTTGCTGTTCTTCCTCTCCCTGTGCCTTCTCCAGGCTTTCCCAATGATATATGTTGGCTCCATCATGCGGTCCCATCTCCCCTGGCAGAGCTGGAAGCAAGAGGCAGTGACTGCAGTGTGAGCAGGGACATCCCAGTACAGGCTGTGCTGGAGCCCAGAGAACTGCTTCACAAACCCCATGTTTAGACCAAATGTTTTCCTTGTTGACTGGCTTGCTGTTTGCAGATCTAGTGCCAGTTTACAATGTTGGTTTTCATCAGACACAACTCTGAGAGAAACCAACTGGAGGCACGGCAAAGAGTTGCACATGCCATGTATTCACTGTCCCTGGACACCAGCACAGAATTGCTTTCTCCTTGTGGTGATACAGGCAGCAACTCACCCCCACTGGTGGATGGTGCCAATCCCTTTCCCTTTACTGGGCTTCCTATCTCCACAAGTGCCAGCTGGGTCTGGTCTACGGCTGGCAGCGGAAGCATCCACAAACCCTCACCAGAGCTGTGTGCCAGCTTGCCTTGGCCAGGATGGGAGATTGCTCTTTCTGTGGAGAGCTCAGCACAGTAACTTCTCTTACCAGTTAACAGAGGCTGATAACCAGTTACCTCAATCAGTTATGAGTTCTTGGAGATCACACGTAAAGCTAGCAACATCTCTATCAGCCCTTGGCCAGGGCATGGTGTGCATGCCATTGTCATGGTGTGCATTCTGCATCCTCCAACCCTGGCTGACTCCTCAGCCCTTCTCTCCTGAAGGGCTTTGCCATATGTCCTACACCTGGAGCTGAATAGACCATGAACAAAGCTTCCTGGGATCAAAACCCAGATCAAAAAAGTCAGAGAGAACTGAAAAAAACCTCCAGCATGGGGCAGGTGGGACACACAAAGATGCACGTGTGTGTGCACACACCCCCTGCTCCCCATCTTCTCTGCCTCCTCCAGCTCCTTCTCTTGCTTTCATCCCTCTGAAAGAAAACTTGATGATTTTTGTGCTTTGTTGGTGGTTAGGAGGACACCGGATAAAGAGTCTGAGAAAGTGAAAGAGGGTGCACAGGGCTGCAGGAGCAGAAGGAGGGGAGAGCAGGAGAAGGAGGGATTCTCAGTATCTACAAGGGAATTAAAGTGCTTTTACTGGAGTGAAGAAATCAGCTAAAGAATGGCAGGCGAACAAAAGCAGCAAGGCTATGGACAAGTCGCTCTGAATAGATCCAGATCCCCTTAAGTTTGTAACACCCCCTACACACTTCTTTTTTTTCCCCTTCCCCCCCTTAAGCCTTTGCTCCTCACTCCTTCCAAGAACAAATGCAGAGCAAGGGGAAAGAAAAAAAAAAACAGGAGGGAGGGGAGGAGTGGAAGAAAGCTAAAAAAAATCAAATAAAATAAAAGGTAATCCTCAGCCACTTTGCCCCTCTGGGGGCTGCTCTGGGCCAGATTAAAGGTCCGGTGTGAAACCATTCTGCTATTCAGATGCGATAAGCAGGATTTACAAGCAAAGAGAAAGAGAGAAAAGAATGGGCGAGAGGAGAAAAGGAGAATTATTTGTGTCTCTTAATACTTGTTAAGCACTTCTCTTTTGCTAGACCAGACAAGACACAGCTATGCTCAAAGTCCATGCACAATCCTGCCCGCTTGTCCAACACCCCCCGCCCTGCTCCCCTCCCTCTCTGCCTTCCACTTTGGTTTGCTGTCCCCCTGCCCCCATCCAATGCAAGCAGGCAACACTTTGTTGCTACTGAGCTGAAATTGGTCTCCTCTCCGAGCGGCACACAAAGAGAATGGCAATTAACCTTCCTGTTCCCTGGTGACAGCGATCTAATCAGTGCTGCGCCCAGGCCTGTGCCAGCAGCTCAAAGGCAACAGCCTTTGTGCAGGGGTTGGGTAGCACAGGGAGGGAGGAGGCTTTTGGCCTTTCAGAGATGAGTTGGGTGCTCCATGGACAACCAACCTGGATTCTTTCAGGCCAGCTGGCTGAAGGAAGGCTCTTCAGCTGAACTCAGTGAGGAGATCTTGGCAGCTGCTGCCAGTATGAATTGGGGCCACCACCCCTCAGAAGAAATAGGATGTAGACTTGTTGGAGTGGGTCCAGAGGAGAGCCACAGAAATTATCAGAGGGGTGGAACACTTCTGCTATGAGGACAGGCTGAGACAGTTGGGGTTGTTCAGTCTGGAGAAGAGAAGGCTCTGGTGAAACTTTATTGTGGTTTTTCAGTACTGAAAAGATGGAGACAGATATTTCAGTAGGGTCTGTAGTGATAGGACAAGAGATGACAGTTTTAAACTAAAAGAGGGGGGGATTCAGACTAGATATAAGCAAGAAATTTTTACAATGAGGGTGGTGAAACACTGGTAGAGGTTGCCCAGAGAGGTAGCAGATGCCCCATCCCTGGAAACATTTAAGGACAGGTTGGACAGGACTCTGAGCAACTTGATCTGGCTGAAGATATCCCTGCTTATTGCAGGGGGCGGTGGACTAGATGACCTTTAAATATCCCTTCCAACCCAAGCCATTCTATGATTCTATGAAATTCTGACCAAGTGCAGACCTGGACCAGGTAGCCTTAATTACTGGTGACCCAGTAAGTCTTGCCTGCTGAAGCCAGAGGGCAGCAGCAGCATGATGCTACGAAGATGTTGCAAGACATGTCTGGGGGTGATGTGGTGAAGCCCCTAGATAGAGCCAGGCCCACTCTGCATTGGACACTGTGCAGAGTTGAATGGTCCAAATGGTCCTTAGGCTCACAGCATAAGGAAACCTGAGTGTTTGGACTCCTCTCACCACTGCTGCTCACTGGAGGTTAATCAGCCCTCACTTCTTCTTCATCTACTTCAGAACTGGATGATGGGAGAACGATTCTTGTGGAGGAAGGAGGGGGAGGCCAGCCCAGCCTCCCATCACCAGCAATCTTCTCTGGATGAGGAAGGCACTTGTGGTGGTTTGTAGCTAAGAATTGCATGCTGAGACCTGCAAATAGTCCTTGGTTTTAAAACTTCTACATAGACTTGTAAGCTCTTTTTTAAGTGGAAAATAACGTTGTTAGAAAAGCTTCAACTATCCTTTACAAAAGAACCACTACTCACCAGTGACACTTTTCAGCAATCCTCCTCCACTCCATATTTTTCCATTTTTCCTAGAACTGGGGATGAGAAACAGCTAATGCATTGTTAAATGACCAAGATGCAAGTGTTGGGTTTGTACTACATTCGAAGAAGAAAATGTGAACCTCCTGGAGGTCAGTCAAAAACTGAGAAATGCTTTAATTTATATTTTTTACCTTTGAAAAATCCATCTGTTCACCAGTTCTCTAATTGTGACCATGGATCCAAGTAGCCAAAGCAGAGGTCTCAGAATCAGCCTTTTGCTTTCTCATCAGCCTTGTCTTAGATCCCAGCAATGCAGAAAGAATGACAGTGAAATGTCCTCTTGCAGGCAGAAAAAAAAAAAAGGAAAAGAAAAAATTTAAAACAACCGAAATAAACACCACCACCACCACCCCAAAAAACCCCTCAACTCTCTTGTTTTTCTTCTTTTGCTAGTTCTAACAAAACAAAAGATCATCTTACAACTCTCAATGGAATTTTCTCAAGCACTGAAAATTCACCTGTTCCTCATGTGTTAGAACAGAACTTTCATACTGCAGCCGAGCAGGACACCTGTACCTACACCTCAAGGCCATCCTGACAGGAGTTGGGTGTTCCAGCTTAGAGGTTTGACACCATTGCCCATCCCATTGATATGGGAAGCATTATCCATAACCACCTGCTTAAAAACCAGTTCCTCATAACATTTGTATGGTTTGGAGCTTAAAGTTTCAACCCTTCTGGTGGTGAGGGCTCTTCTATTATTTTCTTCAGGGCCTGGCGCATTTTGGGGCACGTTAGCATGACCCGATGGCAGAGGTTTGTAATCCAAAAAGTTGCCGATACCTGGAGCTTACTAACTTACCTAGGGGTCTCTCTGCTCAGGTTTAGCTCTTGTTTGCCCCAGCCGGGAGGAAAGGAGTTGATGGAGGGAATCCTCCTTCTGGCTCACCTAGGGCCAACCCTTAGGAAGGTAATGGAGTCCCTCCGTCTCTCTGTTCTGTGGTGCTCCAGGGGATGACTGCATCTACCTCAGACAGACAGGCACAAACATCTCAATTACACCTAAGAAGGAGCATAATTGAGCCTAAATTGATTCAAACAGAGGCAATTAAAGCAAAACTCAGTTCCCTGCTGGGAAGCAAAGGCACAGCTTATTTTTAACTCATAACCACAACAAAAAATAATAATTAAAGGGCAGGATTACACCCCTCCCCTTCAGCCCGAATGGCACACTGAGCCAACCAGTTGAACCGCCCCTCGATGCCCACCCTCCCCCGCGAGCTTCTCAGCGATGGGGCGCGGAGAAGCGCCGAGCGGTCGTTCAGCACCACGGCCAGCGCCCGGGCCGCGCTCCCCGCCTATAACGCGCTCCCGACACCCAGCGGGCAGCTGCCCGCTCTCCTGCCTGCTGGCCCCAGAGCCGCCGGCCTGGCCTTCTGCTGTCTCCTTCTCTCCACCAAGCCAGGGTCTCTACACCAAGCACAGATCCTGCAGTGGTTCCTGGTGATGCTTCGTCCTTTACTGCTGTCATCAGAAAGGATGCAATGAACAGTTTTGAGAGGATGATTCTTCCATTCTTGGGTAGGTGGAGACCTGGAGCGGGGCTGTATCAGCCTTGCTCTGTAAGGAGAGCAAACAAGAAGCATCAATTAGAAGTAATTACCCACCCCCTCCCCATAACTTAAGAGGCTAATATTAGGCTTCATTTTTAAGAAAGGTAATTTGACGCCCATAAATTACAATTATAAAAACTTCATTAGAGTCGGTAGCAATCCATCCACCATTGTTCTAATTACACACTGTAGGAGTAATGAATGCTAATGGTTTAATGTACAATAATTACCACAATTGAAAAATAATAATAATACAGAACAACCTCAGTTATCCAAATGTCACAGGGGACATGGAATGGGTTGGGGTAATCGTGGTTTCAGATAATTGAGGGGCTCTTCAGCATGATTAATAGGTGATGTGACCTCTGGGCGGAGAATGAGGAGTTTTAAATGAATGCAATGTGACCAAGTGAGGTAAGGCACTGTGCAGAGAAAAAAAAATCAGGCATCCTCTGTCATAGCTTTGAATTTTACTTGACATTTTTGATCTGAAGTAAATTTATTGGGTTTGCAACTGAACTGTGCCACCTCCTGATGGTTTTCAGGCGTGGTTGGCAGGGCTTAAAGCAGAAATACAGGTCTATGTTTGACACACTGGACAGAGAACAGGAGGCAATTTCAGCCCCTGCAGCACAGCACCAACACCGAATCGTAGGCTTTTTCAGGTGTGATGGGACCTCAGGAGGTCTCTAATCCAACCTCATTGTTCACAGCAAGCTCAACATTTAATTCAGACTGGGCTTTTCAGGGGTTTCTTCAGCCAGTTCTTGAACCTCCAAGGATGAGGATCCCATGATTTCCACTGGCCTCTGTTCCACTGCTCATTTATTTTCATGGTGAATTTTATTTCACTATATCCCATCAGATCCTCCCCTGCCTCAGTTTCTACCCACTTCCTTTCCTGTCATGCACCTCAACAAAGAGCTTGAACCCTCCCACTTTCCTCAGCCTCTTCTCCCTCCATCTTGGCATCCACTTGCTGAACTCACACCCATCTATCTACATCTTTCTTTTGCATGTTTAATTATCAACATCTTAGTCCACCTCAGGGGTGGTCCTGTTAAATTCTACTTGTTTCCTACAGCAAATTTCTCTAGCTCTTCCAGGTCCCTCTGAAAGGCTGTCCTGCCCTACCACAGGATGAACCCCCCAGTTTACAGTCATCCAGAAACTTGATGAGGAGCATCCCACCTCATCCTCCAGCTCACATACTGCACAGGATGAACATATGAAACAGGAGAGGACAGAACCCAGAATAACTCTGCTTGTAACATAAGATAAAGATGAAATAAAAGGATTGACCCCAGCAATCGCTCCTTTGAATGAGTTGCTCAGTTTGCTCCTGCATTTGATCCTATTCAGAAAAACTTATCTTGTAAATAAAACTGAAGGATTTACTATGTTATCCTCCAGCAGCAGGTTGAAATCTGTCAGCTGGCTCAGTTACCTTGCCAGGTCACTTTGCCACCCTGGCTTTGCTTAGGTTGGGACACAAAGTCAAGCCAAAATGGTTTCAACATCTGCCTTTCAACAGGCACTGTGCGACCACGTACCCTGACCAAGCTGTCTCTCAGTAGGAATGGGTTTGTCATAGGAAATTAGTTGGCTCTATCTCCCCTTCCTCTGATACAGGCTGCACAAGGAATATTAAAAATATCACAGACTGCAGAATGTGATTAAAGAAGAAAGAAATCAAGTCTCCAGAAGAGAGAACAAAGCAAGTCTGTTGTGTCAGAAAGCACAAAGCACATACTGAAAGTGCAGAATCATGGATCACCAAAAAATTACTCTCAGGGTTCCTCAGGATTGGTACAAGCTGAGTATCCAAGCAGATCCCCATGGTGTGTGCATGAAGGTGAGGCATGTCTTCAAGAGCTTTACTAGCTGTACCCTTAGCACCTTGCAGCATGCTCCCATGGATGGGTGCTCCCTGCGCGCCTGGACACTACTGGGACTTGTTGGTCCTTCTGAGCTTCCTTGGTTAATGTGCAGGACCAAGAGACTTGTATAGCATTTTCAAAAGTCAGGTTTAGGCTTCTTCATTCTTGCCTTGATAAGTAGGAAGGTAGGAAGGGAAATGTTAGGAGAAACCAGAATTTCTGATTCATTTGCTCCAGGATTTGGAAGGTGCCACCTCAGAGCCTTTTCTAGCCTTGACCGAAGTTCTGTGACTAAAGAAACTTGATGGGAGCTTGCTGCTAAAATATTCCTAAGAAACTACAAGCTGGAGCTGAGAAAATATTGGGCTTTGGGCTCCTATTCCTGCATTCTTGCTGACATTACAAACTGCAGAAAAGCTCTCTCATGCTGTGGTGACACCTCTTGGAGCAGCCCAGGTTTAGGCATTCATTTCCACGGACTTGCAACCAGCACAGTTCCCAGAAGACTCCTCTGGAGCCTGAAAATATATCCCGTCCATGTCCCACAGTCCAATTAGGAACAATGAATTCTTGATACACTTCCTTTTTAATAGGATCCTAATTTATAAGAATGCAGATAATATATCAATGGAAATTAACTTCACACTTTCCTTACACTGGCAGGTTGAGCTGCAGGTGAGTGCAATGTAATTAAGAAATTAAAAGGTAATTTCCACATATGCTTTCTGCTAATCTAACTCAGCAATCATTTAATTTACAGCAGGGGACTGGCAAGGAGGCAAGCCAAAATAAATAAGATAATACTACATTTAATCGTTCAGAGGGATGGCGATGGAAGGGAGTGGGGTCTGTGCAGAGCCAGCAGGTGACGTGCAGTGACCCCTCCGGTGCTGCTGATGAAAAGCAAGGCCTGCTTTTAATTTCATTTCCATGAGAGTTCAAGCTTTTAGCCACCACTACCAAGTTTCCTCAAGTTTTAATTTTTAAAATATTTTTTTAAGTTAGCTTTAAAAAAATCTCCCTTAAAACTGTTATTCTATTATCTGTAATAGATTATACAGTACCTGACAGCTTGGACTTCTTGATCTCCACAGAGGAGTTTTTTCTGTGTCTTTGAATCACCTCCCAATCTCCATTTAGTCAAGGACAGCAGCTGGGATACAAAAAGCAGTTAACCGAGAAGTAGCATTGCACTGGGAAACGACCCTGGGAAGACTGAGGCACAGACTGGTCAAAACCAGAGCTTCTCAGCAGCTTCAGCCCACAGCCCTTAGCATAGCCAGCTCCAAGGGAGAGGCAACTCATCGGACACCAGCTGGAGAGCATTGCTGTGTCATGGGTGTTGGAGGTCAAGGAGAGCAGATAAACTCCCAGTGCTGCAGAGATCTGTGGCTTGACCCCCCCTCTACTACCTCCTCGACGCTCCCCTCACTCTGCCAGCCTTCCTGCTTGGGCTGACATCGCACAGCTGGGCATGCCAGAGAGCACGATCCTCCTCCTCTTCCACACCATGCAGAGCTCCCTGGTACCTTTCTGAGCTTCAGGTGCCCCGGGGCGAGGATGCAGTGGAAAGGATTTGGGCTCTGCACTGTGAGAGCACCTGGAGCCATGCATGCCGGAGCCCCTCTTAATAGAGGCAGGAGCCCCAGCCCCAGGGCCTCAGCAGGGGATGCTCTTCATGTAACTCTGGCTTTTTGTTCCAAAACCTGAGCTATGGAGGCGGGGGATGCTTCCCACTTCCCTGCTGGAGCCCATCCCCTCCTCCACCCCCTGTGTCCCCCCATGCAGAAGCTGAGATGCTTCCCCTCGCCCTCCCTGGGCTCTCAGAAGCATTCATATGGGAGCTTAATCCTCCAGAGATGTGGGGACATGGAGATTACTGGCCAACCTGGAGAGAAGGGGCCGATCTCCCCCCTCCCCAGCAATTCGCAGCAGTGACGCAGCCACCATCCCACCCAGACCCTTCTGGACACCCCATGTCTATCTGGGCCAAGTGGGATAGCAAGGATCAAAGCGTAGACTTGTGCTTCCATGGCAAGAGGACTTCAGTGACTGCTGTGACACCCCTAAATGTGGCTGCATTATCCCCCGTGAATAATTTATCTGATGAGTTGCAGCCTGCTTTTGTCAAATGAGTTGCTCCCGGTGCATGGGGAGGTTATATTTGTACTCTTCAAGCAGCTCTAGAAATGGTCAAATAATATTTGCCCAGCAAATTGTTAAACGGCAATTCTTCCGTTGCTCATTGAGTAAATTATTCACTGAGTGTTTGTTTACCCGGTGCCGGCGCTGCTGGCTGCTGCCTGCCTGATACCCAGCCCACAGGAGGGCACCTGAGCAAACAGGCGAGGGGTGCATATTTGCCCCAGCCCCTGAAACTGGGGATGGAGATGAGGTGCTGGGAAGTGTGGCCGAATCTGGTATTTGGTGTATGGCGTGGTAGAGGAGGGTTCATGGTCCAAACACTGACTTCAAAGAATGGTGGGGGCTGCTTTCTTTTGGGTGATGACAACCAAAATAATGGACAGACCATGCACATCACCCAGAAATCCCACCTTGCAGCTTTCCTCCAAAATAATCCAGCCCACTGACCATCCCATGGGGCTGATTCTGCCCAGGGCCACCCAACCCTGGGAATGCCATGGTCCTGCCCCATGCCCAGAGCATCTCCCTCCTGCCCAGCTGATCTCTACCTCTGTCCAGAGTCATCCTCCAAACGTGCCCCCACCTATCTCCTGGATGGGGCCACCAGCCTCATCCCCAGGCCAAAATGAGTCTTTTCACCTTCTTCTGCCTGTCACAGTATGTGCACCACACACCTTCCCAGGAGTAGCTGCCAGCAGTCATCACAACACCCTTCAGAGCACCATAATCCTTCCCTTCCCCTTTCCTTTTCCTTTTCCTTTTCTACTTTCCCTTCCCCTTCCCTTTTCCCTTCCTTCTCCTTACCTCTCTCTTTCCTTTCACTTTCCCTTCCCTTTTTCCTTCCTCCTTCTTTTCCCTTTCTTTTCCTCTTCCTTCTTCCTTTTCCTTTTCCTTTCCTTTTCCTTTCCCCCTTTCCTTCTCCTTCACCTTCCCTTTTCTCCTCCCTCCTTCCCTCCTCACTTTCCCTTTCACCTTTCCTTTTCCCTTTCTATTTCACTTCCCCTGCCATTTTCTTTCCCCTTTCTCTTCCCACACATGTACACACATGCACCCCCTCACCCCCTCTCTCCCCGCTGGCCGCAGCAGGGCTGTGTTTTGGCTGTATTTTGTATGCATGGTCTGGGATGGTCCAGGCTCTCGAGCCATAATTCGCTGATTGGAAAATGTTCCAGGGAAGAGCTGGGGAGTGGGAGGCAGGAGAGGGGGGGCAAGGCAGGGGGGAACCGGAAGGGATGAGATGGGAGTTCTCAAACTGCGAGTCCTAATACTAAGCATGTGGCCATATATTATTTTAATAAAGCCAGCACATCCTGCACTCACGACAGCTGCTGTTCCCTTTCTCTCATCCTGTGAATCTCATTTATTCCTCATTAGCAAAATCACCTGTTTGTCAAATAGGGACAGAGCTGTAAGACATTAAATTGTGCGAAGGCTGGCAGGGGCCTGGGGAGTGTGGGGAAGAGCAGGAGGGAGGGAAGCTGGGCAGTGCAGCTCCTGCTCACACATGGAAGACAGAACTTGACGAAGATCTCTTGAAGGTTGAGATGGAAACGAGGATTTGGGGGAGTGGATTATGCAGCATCTTCAAGCACTCTCTATTTTTTTTTCCCCTGCCTGTTCTTAGCAGCCTGGGAAATGGTGCTTTGTGCAGCAAAGGGGTTGGAGTGGGTGCTCAGCACCCATATGCACCAAATCCACGGTCACTCCTCACCTCCTGAACAGAAATAAATTTAAATCCATGGTCACCCATCAGCAAACAGTTTTCCCTTTCAGAAGAGGTCGGGTACAAAATTTCATGTGATTCACTTTTATTGGTTTGGGTTTGCTTTAAATTGAGTGAAGACGTTGGTGGGACTGACCTGTTCTTTCAAAGAATCAGGGTTTTGATGAATCAGGATTTTCCACTAACATTAAAAAAAATCCTTGGGCTGCACTAAATTAAGTGTCTGTCGCCCCACCAGCCTGGCAATAGAGACTTTTTCTGCTGGTTTTGCAGCTTACACGATGCTTTTCCTAATGCCAGCCCTGGCTTTTCCCTTTATCAGTTGACTGACATGAGGGGAAACAGCTGGCTGAAAATCAAGCTTTCTGGTTTGCTGAAATTCTCCCTGTTTTTTGGAGATTTGGAGTTTTGGATCAAATTGGATCCCACCCAAACATGTGTGCATGAAAGATACAGAGAGAAAGTTGGGGAGGGTGGGGAGATCCCGTCCCCCAGCCCTCCTGCATGGCTTTGGTGTTCCTGCCTACCTCCTTGCCAAAAAAAAGCAGGGAAGACCTGCCAACAGCTCCTGTGGCTCCAGCCTCTCCAGGAAGGCCTGAAACTTCCCACTTTTCTCCCATTTTTGGGTTTGACCCCAGCAAGCCAGGTTCAGGGATGAGCCCTGGGAACCCAGGACCCACTCCACAGCCAAGGTCCTTCTGGGGGAATGCCTGCCCACCCCAGCCCTCTACCTCGAGTCAGGCTGAGCCGGCCTGGGGTCTGCAACAG
This sequence comes from Mesitornis unicolor, assembly GCF_000695765.1. Classification (NCBI taxonomy): domain Eukaryota; kingdom Metazoa; phylum Chordata; class Aves; order Mesitornithiformes; family Mesitornithidae; genus Mesitornis; species Mesitornis unicolor. The sequence continues at coordinate 25,404 of NW_010208312.1, forward strand.
GAGTCACAGGCTCCCTGGAAAGTAATCTTTAAACTTGAGGGAAAATAGGGCTTAGGAGCAGAAGGAGAAGACCGTGTCTGTGTGCATTTTTTCTACTTATTCTGATTTTTTTTTCTACTTACTCTCTTTCCTCCTCCTTCATCTTTTTTTTTGTCTCATTCTGACCATCCCTCCATCCTCTCCTCATCACCCTGGTTTTTCATTCCCATGTTTCCCTTCCCTAGGATGGTTTCTTCTACCTCCTTCCCATTCTTCCACCCATTTCCCCACCTACCTCCTCTCCCCACCTCTCTATCTTCCTACTGCTGGTGAAGTCCTTCCTCCTCACCCTCCACATTTCTCTCCATCTCCATCTCCCAACCTGTTTCTGTCTTGGGGAACATGTATGGGGACATCCATTGACCCAGCCCCATGGCCCACAAGTCCCACAGAACCAAGCTCAGCTAAATCATAGCCCAATCCTTTGGCTGTCCCTTCGTTACCGACCTCCAGGCTGGGGGGACAGCAGTGACCCCCTCTCCAACCCTGCAGCTTCCTTTAATCCACGTGCCCAGCAACACTGCCCACTGCAGAGCAGGAAAATCAAAACCTGTCTGCACAGGGGCCGGGGGCTCCCGGTATGGATGAGCTGCACCCAACATGTCTGGAGGGATGGATGGGGTCCCACCACCCCTCACCCCTTCCCAGCCACCTCTCCATGGGTGCCAGCCACGTCCCCACTACACAGAGCAGCCCTGCATCCCTTTCTCTATCTGTGCCACCACCACGTGGCAATGCCACCGTGTCCCCCTCCCGCTCTCACCTCCCCCTCCCCTTCCTCCTCTCTCTGAAAGTCATCAGGCCTAGCGAGGTCTTCTCCCACTTATGCAGCTCATGAATATTTAACAGCATCTGCTCTGGAGGCGATAAAGCCTACCAATCCTTGACAAATATGGCCTAATCTTTTCAATTTCGGGGTGCAAATATTCCTTCAGAGTCCTGTTTGTCACCTAGATTAATGACTCTGGCTCCCATAATCCTTTGGTGCTAATTCAAGTGGTGGCTACCAGGACGGCGCATGGCGGAGGGATGCTGGGACACATATGAAGGAGAGATTACTCACTTGAGGGCCCTTTGCTGCAGGGTTTTGTTCCTCTGTTGTCAGTTGGGGATGAGGAGGGGGGTCCGCGTGTTTGTTTTTACCTCTTCGTAGCTGCTAAATATATATCCCAGATCTGGAACAAGCGAGAGGGGATGGCTCCTCCCTTCCCTCTGCTTTCCCCCCAGGGATGGGATGCGATGGGAGACACGGCCTTGTCTCCAACCTCAGATCCTCATTTTTTGTCACCCAATGCAGAGAGCAGCCACAGGGCCACCAAATCTACTTTCCAGCAGTGCTCCAAGCCTGGGCATGCTCCAAGGCTCTGCTTCCAGTTAAGCCCCATCCCAGGGACCAGAGGCTGAGCCCTGGAACGTGTTGGTCAGAGGAAAGCCTTCACTGTCCCAGTCCAACCCAGCACCACCAGTCCCATCTCAGGACACCTCCTCACACCATAGTGCCTAGCTGGGTGTGATGCAGGGTGTGGGGCTGGGCAATGCTCAGGTCTCTGCCATGGTGGATAGGAGAGGTGATGGTTTTGACGAAGCTCTGGCTGGTGCTAGAGCTGATGACACACTGCAAATTGCCCAAGCCATCACACAGTAGGAGCCTGGGCACCTCTGGGCACTCAGAGCCAGTTTCGCCTATTTATTTATCAAGAGAGAAAAATACAGAGGGGAGTACAAGGCAGCAGATGGGAGGGAGGACAGGGAGAAGGAGGGAAGGGGTGGAAATCAATGCCGGAGCTGATCAGTTGTATCGACAACTTCGCTAAGGGGCTGACGGCTCCCATTCATTGCCTTCATGCCCAAAGGGGCTGCCCCCACTGTGAGGGGCTGCCAGAGGGACACCCGCAGCCCTGCTAAACACAGCCAAGCAGCAGCAAAGGCATTAATGGCCAGCCAGAAATCGAAGATTTGCTGTTATCCAGTGGTGGAACAATAGCCTGGCTGGGTGTATTCATCACCACTCTGGCCCTTGGGGGTGGAAACATGTTGAGATTGCAGGTTATTTATTTATATTGGGGAGACGGGATGCTGCTGTACCTAAACCCGTCCCAGGGCTCTGTGTGCTGCCTGGGCATGAGGCACTGATATACAGAACATGGAAGCCCTGGGATCTGGAGCATCCTTTGGGTGAAGAGCAGAAGGAAACGTTCAGACCTAATAGAAAATTTGCAGGTGAAGGACCATGAAGGTTCTCTTAAATAGGACTTTTTTCTTTCCCCCTCTGGCTAATAAAAGAGTCATTATTGGTCAGTTCTGGACAGGGGACCTGGGTGTTCCCCTGAAAAATTACTCGATTTGGGTGTAGAAACCCCCTGAGATTAAGAGATTGTACTAAAAACCTTTCTCCAGTGGTGATGGCAATCCTGGGTGCATGGAGGAAGCTGGTTCTGAGGAAAACATCCTCTCTGCTTGCTGGATAGGAAAAACTTCCACCTGAAACAGGGAACTGCAGAGCACAGTGAATATTTATGGCTCACGAGCAGGAAAGTTATTTTAATTTTGTTTTACATTTCTGTGGTAGAAGATGCTTTCACAGCCAGATAAAAATAATATTGTGGATAAAACGAAAGTAGGAAAACATGGGGCGTTTTGTGAACAAAATCAGAAAAACACTTCTTTTCACTAGTCAGAAACAAAAAAGATTACAACAAAACCAACAAACTTTTGACCAAAACAAAAGAGAATTTCTGACTTCATTTTGGCTTTGCAGCTAACAGTCACTGTGGTTCTTGTTTTCTCTTAACTGATTCCCCACACCTGCTGGGATTTGTGCTGGGGATTCAGGGCAGCATTTGAAGCCCCAGCTCCCAGGAGTGAGCTCCCCGAGGGCATGGCACAGCGGGGAGGGAGGTGTAGTTACTCTGGGGAGCGACGCTGGTCCAAGCGCAGCTAAACCCCCCTGGGACTCTATGAGGGTTTTAGATTGAGCTGAGATTTGAGACCCAGGGGAAGAAAAGAGGAACAAGGAGGGATGGGGAGTCCCAGGCTTTGGGATGAGGCAGCAGGGTTAGTGCCAAAGCCCCGAGTCCATCACAGCCCCTCCAAGCAAGGTTGAAAAGTCTGGCTCCAGGGGACACGAGTCCACTGCAATGTAAGGGGTTGGTCCATCTAATCCGCCTCCCTACCCCCATACCCTCTCCTTATCCCTGGGAAAAAAAAAACACCACTCACACACACACAAAAAAAAAACCACAACCAAAAAAAACCAAGACCCCCATCCCTGCACACCCTTCCATCACCATCACCTTGGTCCCTGTGCAGGGGTCTACACCACTGAAGCAGCACCAAAGGGCACCATCAGCCCCATTTTGTGCTCAGCCCCTATGTGCCGTGCTGCTCCACTGCTCAGCGGGGGTCTGGGAGTACTGGGGTAACAGGGAGCATGCCACAGTCGCCTGTGCTGGCATGTCCCACCGCTCCCTGCCCCCTCTCCTCCCATTTTTTTTTCCACTGAGCAGGCTCAAAAAAGCAAAGCTGGTGTCTTTGTAATACCGCAGCATCGTTAGGGCCCTCCTGAACCCAGGGCGGGGAGCAGGGAGAGACTGGCTCATTAGCCGGGTGCTTTGAAGTGAGCTCTGTTTGGGGTTCATTTGTATGCCGGCAGAAGGGAAACCTCTGTGTTTCAAGGATGTTTTTCTGGAGGGGCTTCCTGGAAACATAACAAACATGACCCCAAGGAGCACTCCCCCCCCAGCCCACATAGGCAGCCTAGTCGGGCAGGAGATGAGACGCAGCACAAAGGCAGTCCAGCCCTGCAGCAAACCAGCCAAGTTTCCTCGGAGAAGACCGAAGCTGGCACCAAGTGAGCCTGTTTTGTCACAGAAGTGGTTCCTATATGAGGGATAAGAATCTCCTCCCATCCCGCCTGCTCCCAAAGAGCAGCAGGAGCCGTCTGTTCTGCCAGGAGATCGTGGCAGGTCTGATGCCACCATGAGTCTGCCCCATTCTCACCCCACGTACTGCAGTTGGATGCCAGGAGTCTGAAATCAAGCAGTGACTCTCAATTCAAATCGACATCAAAAGGTGCGAAGTTGGGTTTTTCCTCTGTGCTGCAGCTCCCCCAGCACCCGAGTGGACATGGGGGCTGCACACCTAAAGGGGTCACAACTCTTCCTGGGACACTGCCTCAAAAGAAAAGAAATCCTGAGCCTTGTGGTGCTTGGAGGGACCTCAAAACATGTTTCTGAGATGCTCTGCCAGCTTGCTGCTGCCTGCTGCTCTGCACTTTCGTACAAGGGGTGGGGACCTCCATCCCTCCCTGGCCAGCAGCTGCCACTGGGACACGGCTGATGGGACTTTCGAGAAAAGAAAGAAGAAAACCTCAATAAATGTAGCCTGGATGGCTCTAGCTCCCTCACCCTCTTTCCCCCTTCTCTTCACCAGTCTCTCTTTCTCTGCCTGGCTCCATCTGACTCTGCCTCCCCTGCTCCCCCTGCATCTCCCACAGCACTGCCGGTGACAGGGAGCACCCAGAGAAAGACGAATTGAAATGACACGCAAGCTCCAGCGTGACTGCCAGGGTGATGCATGGGGAGCCGTCAGTTGATGCTCGTCGGGAGTGGTACAGATGAGGGACTGACCTCCTCTGCCAAGGTGTCAAGGCCATTAGAAGGGCATAGCAGCTAAAGCTGGGAGGGAAACAGGGAAGAAAATAGTCTTTTCTCTTTTTTCAGTGCTCCTGCTGGCACCTTGGAGCACCTCAATGGCGTTTTAAAGCAGGTGACTTCCTAGCGCTGCTTCTCTGTGCTAAGTTTCTTGCTTTCTGCCAATGAAAGCAGCAAAGAGTCAGCCCAGACCTCCTACCTCCTGCAGTGATGTTCCCAAGGGAATCTTGGAGATGTGACAAGATGCTGCTAGCACCAGTATCCCAAATCTTGCCTCATTCCAGGTGGATTCACACTAGCGCCAAAGCAGAGGTGGGACTTACGCAGCAGAGCTTTGCAAGCACCAGGCAAAAACCAGGGCTGACAGTGGTGAAGAGCTGTTCCATCATCCACATCCCTGCTCCCCATCATAGGCCTGAAGTCCCCTTCTGCTGGACCATCACAAAGGACCCAGTTGGTCTTGGCCAAGTGGACTGAACTGATCTCATGGAGAAACAATTTTGCCATCAGCTCATAAAAAGGTGAGCTTGGGAAAGACCCCTCTGGAGCACCTACCTTCAGCTTCTCCAAGGCAAACCTGACTGAAGGTGTCAGCTTCTCCTTCATCTTACTTCCTAGCACCATGTTTGTGGGGTGAAAGTTAATCCTTCTGCAACATTGTCCCATCCTTTGGGTTGAAGATCCAGCAGACTCCAGCCTGAAAAAAATTATTAGGCAAATTCGTCATTCTTCAAAATGCTCTCTCAGAATGACTGGGAAATTCAGCTCAAAGCTACAGATTCTTGTCAAATTTGGCAAAGCAGCTTGCCTAAATAAGTGTGCTTCTAGCAGAGATATCGTGCTGGAAAAGTTGGATCATTTCATCTTAATGTTTTTAACTGAAGTGAAACAAATTTGGATGTTTCATTTGCTTTCATGAAGGAGGAAAAAAAATAATATGAGGTTGTTGGGGTCTTTTTAACTAAACTTTTCAGTTGGCTCAAGAGAAAAAGAAAACGCCCTTGTTGGCGTGGTGAGAAAATTGGTTTAGTCACTTGAGTAAAAAAGAAAATAAATCATCTCTCCAATAAGTGACCCAAAATGATCCAGGATCTGGGAATCCCTCGTGCCAGGGCTTGAAGGAGCACCCCCAGGAGCAGAACTGGACCCTCATCAGGATCATCACCGCAAAACTTGCTTTACTTCACCAAAATCCCACTGACTGCTCATAACTTTGCCTAGAAGGATCAGCTGGGAAGGTCTCGTTGCTCCCACGGAAGAGCAGGGAGAGACAGAGGGGTGACAGCCCCATCTGTGGCACCCCGAGCAGGGGACACTGCCCAGCCATGGCCATAAACCCAAGGCAGCATGTCGAGCGAGCAGGCAGCCAGAGACATCCCTGCCTCTGCCATGGGCTGTGTGCTTGCCAGGAGAAGCGGTTGGAAAAGAGCGAGGAAGAAAAGGCAATCGCCAGGCTGGACAGATGCAGCCAGTTGGCACTGGTCGCTGAATTTCCAGCCAATTTCCAGCACACAACCTGGGGACCTGGGCTTTTGGCTGAGCACATTAAAGCTGGTGTCCCTTTTAATTGCTGTAGATCTTGACACGTGTCTCTCAACTTTGGTGTCTCTGACAGCCTGGACAAAACCAGCTTTCAAAGTGGGGAAAGTGTCATTACCTGGTTTATTTAAGGTCTTGGTGGCATGCTCTGGACCCGGTGCCAGTTGGTGTGAGTAGATGCAGGCTTTGGGGCTGATTTATCTCTTATCCCAGGATGGAGAGCAGGTAGGAGAACCATCCCTACGGTTTTCCCCCAGTGTGGATGCCCAAAGTTGAGTCTTGACCAAGGTAGGAGGCCGGGGACCAGCAAGGAGGCGCAGGGATGTGATGACCCCACAGATGTGCCGCTGGAGCTTGGTTGCTCTGAGAGGCAAGACAGGGAGCGGAGAAAGCTGTGAGACCCTTAGCAGGTCCTGTCAGCCTTATTCACACGTTATCAGATGGGGGAAGCCCAACGGGCTGTGAGGGAGGTAATTAATCTTGGTCTCGAGCTGAAAGGCTCTTGGAGAGGAGGGGGGAGGTCAAAATGAGGCACTGTTTGAGGAGAGATGGGAACTTCACAAATGCTTGAATGGCTTTTTGTCGTTAATGTGAAGTTCACCCCAGATCTGAAGACACCTTTGTACTTCCCCCACCATTTAATTTGGATTTTTTATTTGGGATCATCAGTTTCTCCTCACCATAAAACACATCATCATCACTGTAAAGCACTTTTATGACACCTTTATCTGATTATCTTAAAGCACTTAATCAGCATTAACTCATTAAGCTTCCCCACGGCCACAGCGGGAGGAAGCAGGGGTCAGTGCCTGCTTCAAGAGCAGCCCTGCACATGGGGGCTATGGGGGCTGATACTAGAGTCAGAGTCACGAGCATTGCTTGGTCCCCAGCGCCACCAGCATTACCATAAGGAACTCACCACTTTTCCTTCACGGAGCAAGGCTGAGCTGGATGGACATAAGGTTTCTCTGGTAGGTAGAGAACAAATCCAAATCTCCAAGATCTTGGCAGAGGTCAAATCTCACTTGCAGAGATGTCACTTGCTGAGCCCTGGTAATGCCCCACCTGCCTGTCCCAGAGCTGAGTCTCTGACTCTGGTCCCAAAAATAAAGCACCAGAACATCCCCACCCCATCAGGCTTTGCCATGCGTTAGTGTCAGGGGGGAATGGCAGCAGCAAACAAAGGGAAGGGGGGATGTACCTGACCAACCTACAAGGGCAGTGGATGTGGGCTCCTACCAGCTCTCCCTCTGCACAGACACCCAGGTTCTCCTCCAGCAGCATGCCAGTACAAGGTGAATCCCATCCATGGCAGCAATCCTCGCTTATTCAGGGATGGCTGTTCTGCTGGCTCCAGTGGCAAATTAGACCCCTGGAAGGGGGTGGTGGGCAGGGTTGCCCATCTGCTCCTGTTTTTGTCCATCAATTAGTCCTCATTTCCAGTGTGTTCACTGTGGTTCATTGGTTTCCGCTTCACGTTCCTCATGGTTTTCAGACACCATCGCAGAACAGCTCTGCACCGTCTCTGGAGAGCTCTTGTCTTTGGACTTAGGCCATTTTTTTCCCCCCTTTTCTTTCTCCCCTCCTGTTCGTTTTTTTTTCCCCCAGCTCATTCAGACAGTGCTCACCTCGAAGAGTAGACCCTGGCCAGCCATGCCAGAGGGCACACACCAGATGCTGCAGGATGCCCAGGATGGCCACTAGCACCCACCCATCATTTCATCTGCTGGTGTGCTCTCAGTTCAAAGAAGAAATAACATTCAGCTAATTCTAACACAACTTTGGCATTGTGAGCTTGAGGGATAAACTTTCGCCTCTGGGCTTGGTGAGGTGGTTGTTTTATTGACTTCTGGCAAAAAAATGTGCCTAACTGGATAATGTGGATGCTGTGGGTTGGGGAGTGGACTAGAGGTGCCACCTTCGTGTCCTAGGCAGTCTGAGTTTAGCAAGCAAAAACCTGCACCTATATCGGGAAAAACAAGGCTCTGATGTGGTGCTGGTGGGACTTTGGGTGCACAGCTGGGACTCTCCATCCCACCCAAGGGTGCAGGGTGCCAAGGACCCTCCTTCCCCCAGGCAGCCTGTGCTGAGAACTGCCCTTGGATGCACTCGGGGACAAAACATCATCATATAAACTTCATACAGAAGCAGCAAAGCATCACTTTGTATTCCCAAATCAAATAATCAGTGATTCTGGCAACGAGAGAAATACAAGATAAATCCACAAAGATACTGGCTTGTATGTGGGTTGAGTCTGTCTTAGTGTTGTCGGGCTGCAGAAGCACATGAAGACCCCTCCTTCATATTTTAGCTCCTATTCTGATCCTTACTCTTCTGTCTGGATGGTGGTGCTGCTGAATTTGATCCATCCATTTTTACATCCCAAAGATATTATTTAATTCCCTTTGCAGCTGCCTGCAGCTCCTGATGGCCAAGCAGTTCTTCAGCTGATAAAAAAAAGTTCAGCATCAGTCAGTAAATCAGTGGCAACAGAAGTGCTGAATCATTAAATCTTATGCTATAATCTATTTTAGCTGGGTTTGGGAGAGAGTTGCTGGAAGAGCGCGCGCACACACACACAGAGCATTTGGTACTGAAACACGAGCAGGAGGAAGGCAGTGTCTCTGCCTGGAGAACCTGCACGTCCTTTCCTCTCCTCCCTCCACCCATTTTTACAGCCTTACTAGGCTGGCATGTCCCACAGGAGCACACAAACCTTACTGTGTCCATCCACATATGTCCAGGATGCTGGATGCAGTCTATGGGCTTTAAAGACAAAACCGAAATAAAACACCCAAGCCACAGCAGGGCAATCTCTGATCTTCCTGGCTGTGGGCAAGGAGGCTCCAACACATTTCAGTCCCTCCCTGAAAGCAGAATTGCTTTCCCCTGTGAAGAACTGTGTATTTTGACTTTGTCTTGAGTTAAGACTAAAACCAGAATTCTCATTTTCAAAAAACGAGGATTTCTAAGTCAGGGCCAGCTCTGATGAGAATAATGCAAATAATTCAGAGCTGCTTCCTGAGCCCTGGCTGTACCTCAGTGTCAAATAGATCTGAGCACGAGCCACCATTTAGTGTAAACCCGCTTTGCCAACACAGAGCGATGTCTGAACTGGGCACAGCGCCTTCCTACAAGCACTTGTCCTCCCCATCTTCCCCCCTCCCAGTCTCACATCCCATAAATGCACACCGATGCTGGTGCCTTACCTAGGGAGAGAGTGAAGATGAGAAGGAGAACTTAGCCCTGCGACACAGCGTCTGCTCTTTCACAATTCACCCTGATACCTCTCAGGGATATTCAATGATGTTCAGCCTCTTCCTGTTAAGAGTAAACCTCAAACCCAGATAAGGAGATCTCGCCTGCATTACTTTCCTCACAGCAATGGCTTTTTCTTGACCAAGCCTAATTCTTGAAGAGTTTTTGCTGCATTTCAGAGAGAGAAAGGGCTGGAGGCTCCACAAGCTCTTTTAAGGACCTTCCTCCAGTTTAGTACTGCAGATCCTCAGGGACCACACAACTGAGTGTTCATATTAAATCTTAAAATCAGAAGCAAACAGATGAGTGGATGGACAAATGGGTGTTAGATGTCAGAGAGAAGATAAATAGAAGGATAAAGAGCTGGGTGGGGGGAATGGCAAACAAATATAGACAGGAATGGATGGAGGGTCGGCAGGCATGGAAGGGTACCGTGGGATGGCTGTGCAGGCAGACACTTGGCTGATGGATTCAATAGACAAGAGACATATCAGTACATTATTTCCTCCTCTTTCTCCTCCCTGGAGCAAAGGAGAGGATGGCCAGCCCTGGGGCCACGCAGCCTGGCTGCAACCAGGGGCATCATGCCGGGCTTTGCCCCCTGCCTGAGGCCAGGCGGGCTGTCAGGGTACCACCACTCAGCGGGGCACCCGGCCGGCCCGGGGGGAGTCTGTTCCCTTTGAAGCAGGTGACTCGCAGAGCCGCCGGAGAGGATTTGGCAGGACGGCACTTCTGCTCTGTGGCGGGCCTCATAACAAGAGGATTGGCTTCCCTCCCTCCAGCACATGGCTCTCCCTCCCCTGCGCGCTCCCCGTTGAACGGCAGCCCAGCCGGCAAGCCCCGACAATCTCCCGTCCCCCTCAGCCCAACCTCATTGTCCCTGGGAGATGCCTCCTTCCCCCTCCCCACCGCTCCCTTCTCTTCCTGGCAAATTCTCCCCCCTCCTCCTGGATCCAGCCGCTCTCATAATAGCATCCTTTTCATGGAGACAAATTGTCCAGCCGGGGGCTGCACCTGAGGGCTTTCACCCTTTAACAAATAGCCTTTTAATTTTCTGCCAGAAGGGCATGGAAAGGGGAGGGAGAGGGAAAAGAGGGCGGGGGGGGGCTGGAGAGGGGTCTGCACAGAGGCGAGAGAATCAATCAGACATCCATCTTCATCATTGCTGCCAAGGGACCGTTTGCACTGGCTGGATGCCCCTGGGGGAAGGTGGGGTGAACAAGAGAAGAGGTTGGGGTGAGGGGGAAGCAGGAGGCAGCAAGAGGATAGGGAGGGAGGGAGTCATAGAGCTGCACAGCTTCTGAAACCCATGTGGAACAGTTACCCTCCAGCAAGACAAAACAGCAACCCTTGGAGCCCAGGGAAGAGAGCAGAGGGTTGTTTTCCTGCTCTTACTCTGCTCTCCAAAGAGGTTAGGTCAAATCCAAAAGACTCGGTAGCCCCAGCGCAGGGCAATGCAGCAGCCCAGCAGAGCCAGCCTGGTTGGCAGGACTTTGTCACCCCCATTCCCGTGGAAGTGGTGAATCCTCTAAACGAAATGAAGAACAAAGAAATATGGGAAGAAACCCCACCAGCACCTTCTCCTCCAACAATGAGGGCATCACAGACATCACCCATCTTCCCCAGCAAGGCAGAGGGACTAGAAGAGCTTGAAATCCTTGCCTCCCTTATGTCTGGACACCAAGAAGCCAGCAGGTGAAGGCATCAAATATTTCCTCCCCTCTCCTCCAGATCCTCTCCTGAGAGAGGTCACCAAGTCACAGCACCAACTTTGGCTGGAATCTGTCGCCTTTCCAGACAAAAACAAAAACAACAAAAAAACACCAAAAAAAAAACCCACACAAGCAAAGAGGTTAATTAGATGTTTGCAATCCAATTTACGTCTTGCTTGTGAAACCGGCATTTCAGCCGTAACCCAGCCTGGGAGCCCCTGTGCCCTCGCTCTTTTGCTACATTTATTTCACAGCTTTGCAGAACTGTCTCGGCCGGGTCAGAACTTGTCCATTATCATTTTATCGCTGCCTTTTACTCTGTAATTACAAGCTGCTTCCCTCACCTTCTCCTCCTCCTCTTCTTCCCCGGCCCTCTCCAAGCACAAGGTGGGAGATGCTGGTCTTGCTTTAAGCTTCTTCTACAATTTGTTTCACCCACTGAGGCCGGGAACAGTTTGGCCCTGGTTTCGGCAGATAAGCAAGGGAAGGTGGCTGGGAAAGGAGGGGCACGCTGTTCTCCAGCTCCCCCTCCCCAAGGATTAAAATATTCAGATGCACCGATGAATAGCAATGAGCGCTGGAAATTAAGGCCTGAAAACTCCATGTTGAAGAGGCTAGAGTCAATGTGACAGGAAGGAGAGGAGCTGCAGAGCCACGGAGGTCTATGGCATGACCCCTGTGTGTCCTGTGCCCAAATCCTTATCCATTCCCAGATGGTGACAGGAAGGGTAACTGGTTGGCATGGGCCAAAACTGTGTCAGGACACATGCACAGAGGCAGTCAGCATTCTTATCAACATTCCATGACATAACCCATCACCTACCCAAAGCACCAGTCTTCTCCATGCAAGGGACCACATCCTCACCATCTTGGCCATTAGGACAAGTCAACACAGGATTCAAAAATTATAGGTGTCCACCATTTTTGCTCTGGAAGAAAGAGATGCTGCCTCGCCAGGTGGCCAGGGCCTGGATGCAGCTGGACACAGCCCACAGCACCCTGCTTTGTTGTCAAAGTTGGCTTCATTTCAGTCACCTGTGAACATGAATCAGACAAGAACTTGCAAACAGCATGAATACACGCACACATGGCCAGCTCAATTGCCCATGAGAAGGTTCATGTAATTAACAAGCAGCCGGCTTTTCTTTCATGCGGCAAAGAAAGGATGGGGGGAGGTACTTTTCTGGGTCTGTCCCCTGCAAGCAGGTTTCTGTGGGACTGTCCACAGAAGCAGTGACCACAGTGCAGACTGTGAACAGGACCCCAGGGGCAAGGAGGAACAGAGCACTGACCCCTTCACCCAGCCTTGCCACCCCTCCATGTTCAAGCTGGGTCCCTTCCCATCCTGGGAAGAGGAAAGGAAGGCTTTTTCTCTGCTGAATCCACAGCACAGGGAGCCCCTTTTTGTTGGAAATGGCAAAAGCTGGATCTTGCTGTTCCTTGAGCCGAACAGCCCAATGCCATGTTCGCACCCCAATGCCATGCTCACACCCCTTGCTCTGTGCAATCCCCTACCACATATTGGGATCCCCTTTTGCCCATCATGCACAATGTCATGGTCACTCAGTTTCCAACCCCAAAGCACATCCAGCTCTGCCTGCGCTGCTCAACCCACACATGCCGTGGCTGTCCACAGGCACATGTACAGCACCACACACAAAGACACCTTGCTCCCACCCTAAAACAAAGATCAAAGCCTCTGTTCTGTGCCACAACGGCTCCGAGCTGAGGATACCACCCCCTCTCTCTGCTGCTGGAGGAACATTAAAACCCCATTAACCTGGGGTTGTTATTAATCATGCGACATTACCCAGCGGGGACAGCCCTGACGTCTGAGTGCCCAGGCTCCCGCCAGCTCCCCCGGCCCAGCTCCAGGTGACACAGACACCGAGAAGGTAGGATTCGGTTATAACCGTGCAAGCGTGCCAGCTCCCAATAATGAATTTCCTCCACAAGGCAAAGGAGGAAAGCTCCACCGAGATTGGAAATAATCACCCCAAGGCAAGGTAGGGACTGGACTCCGGACGCTTCTCGCCTCTGCGGATGATAATCCCCTTTGTGACTGGGTTAAGGGCAAGGCGAGGAAACCACGATTTATCATCTGCTTGAACTGCATCCATCCTCTGGAAGAAGATTTCCAGCTGCACCGCACACCCAATGAGAGGCAGAGATCCCAGGTGGAAATCAAACCACGAGCTCAGGAGGTGGTCACTTTGGAGACCTCCTACGGACACAGAGGGGACATCTTCAGCACACATTGAACAGGTTAATGTCACAAGAGCGAAGCCTTTGCCTGCGTGTATGGAAGTAGGCTGAAGCCCCATCAAGCCCTCACAGTTCCATGATATTAAAGCTTTCCCCTCATGCATAGAAGCAAGCAGGGGGGCTAATTGCTTCTTATGACACTATAATGGTAGGACTATTTACAGTAGATTAAAATCCAATTCATAATGAGGTATAATAACTTTGCAAATGCCAGGATTCGTCAAAGGGTGAGGAGCGCCACTGAGACACAGAGCTCAGCAGCCTCAGACTTGGGGCCTGAACCTTGGCATGGGAGGAGAGGGCTTTTGCCAGGGCAAGGGTGGATTTTGTATTAGATTCTCCTTCTTTGGTTGCTTCTCCCATAGGCTAAGAACAGAGGATGGAAAAAGCAGGAGTCGGGAAGGACTAACACAGCCCTGGAATAGCTTTGTACCCGAGAGAGTGAGGGGGAAGCTTTGCCCCAGACACAGACACCCAGAAACCCTCCAGTGGCATTTAAAAGTGCTGGGTACCAAGGATGCTCAGCAGACCCTGGACCAGGATCCAGCACCAGAAAATTCTCATGTGTTGGACGTCACAACATGCTACAAACCCCCCTGAAAAGCATCCTGCCTGCCCAGCAACATGGTGGCCCTTCCCACACCCCCAGACAGTTCCATTCAGCTACTCCTTGAGGACATGAGCACCCCCATCTTCCCGGGCTCTGACCCACATTTGCCAGGTACTCCTGCATCAGGGGGAATTTTTGTCCTGCAGGAAAGTGAAGGCTGAGATCAGATCCAGTTCAGATTTGCTTCCTGCCTCCATCACATGTTTACGGGTGTGACCTTGAACAAGCCCAGCAACACATCACTCCTGCCTCATTCAGAGGAGGTATTTATTTATTCCCTGCCAATGACAAGGGCTGATGGTGCCCTCTGAATTTCAAATAGGACTTGGCTCTGTTTTGATAGTCTGTGTGGCTCTGCTAGAAAATAGGCAGAGAGGAAAGAGCCCAAAAAGCTGAGACCCAATTGCTTCATTTGGAAAGGGAACATTGCTCCCCAGATCTAAGCACTCTCTGCGATTCCTCGATCCCACTGAGTGGGCTCAGGGTGGTGCTGATATCTTGCACAAGAGCTTAAGCAATGTACCTCAGGTCTCCAGCCACCACTAAGATCCTCTGCTAAATACTAGTGCGAGGGACTGCTCCAAAGGACTAGTCCTCACTAGAGGTGAGGCTGCAGAAGACAAGCAGGCATCAGGACAGGAGATACGGGGTGTGTTTGGGTTTGTGTGAGCCCCACTGTGTTGATGGGGCTCTCTCCCAGTATAACCGGGCTGAATTGTAAAAGCTGCAATAACCTTAATACTCTTCGTGCTTTGAAGAAAGTGAGTTGAGCCTCAAATAGAGCAAAGATGAACTCAGTTGTGCCAAACTCACATTCACTGTGAGTGAAGGCCTGAGCTTAAATAGACCTCTCATCCATGGGCAGAGGGTGTGGGTGAAGGCCCCGGATGAGGCTGGTCAGGGCCATTAAGGCCCATTAGTGCCCACAGGGCCCCAACACCCATTGTCTTCAGGGCTGAGAGGCTTATCTCAATGGCATGGGTGCACCAAAGCAGAAACTTTCTTACTCCTTGGGTTGGGTGTTTTCCCAGCATCCTGGTGAAATTAAGAGGTGTTATTTGGTGTAAATAAAGGCAGTGAATCTCAAGTGGGCTTTGACCCTTTTGATTAGATTGAAGCCTGGACAATTTGTCCATGGCAGCTCCTGGTGGTGGCAGAGCCAAGTGAGTTTCAGTAGCCACAGGACTGGCCAAGGTACCTCTCTGTGGAGGGGAATGAGGCAATTGCAAGGTCCCAGGCTCTCCAGGGTTGCAAGGAGAGCACAGTGCCTCCAAGCAGAGCTGTGAGGAGCAGCCATGGGCATGTGCATGGCTTGCAGAGTTTCCTTCTGGCATCCCCAGAGCAGAGGCTGGCATGGCTGCACACCACAGCCACCGCACCACAGGACTCCTCACACACTTTTACAGACAGATCCTTCCTACTGGGAGACAGAAGATGCTCATAAAGTCAACCTTAAGCAGTACACATGTACATTGGGTGAATCAATATGTTCAAGCTGTAAAGCAGGAGACATCCAAGAGTCTAACATCTCCAGCACAACAGATGGAACGGGGCCCAGGAACACCTCCGACCGCATGGCACCTCCTAGAATTGCTCTGGGAGGGGACAAAGCTTCTTGGCCAGAGTCTGAACCAATTATCTTCTGGCAAACATGATGCTCTTTGATTCACCAGCACTGAGAAAAAAACACAGTTTTCCCCCATTCTGTTTTTGTTTGAATGTGAGAGGGGGAGCGAGATGCAGTAGGCAGAGGAGCAGAAACGGCTTGAGAGGACAGCGTTTCATCCCGACTAGAAAGAGCCAGTGGCCACTGCCCAAGTGAAATTCCAACTTTATGACATAATGGGCTTTTTCTAACCAGCGCTTGCTATTAACTTCGGCACTGGCTTAAACCCCCTGGCCTCAGGCACAAGAAAAGCAGAGCTCATATACTGTAAATGTTAATACTGCTATAGCACTGTAATAAGCTAAAAGGTGGATGCAAGATCTGGCACATTAATTCCTTTTTTCATCTTTTTAGCACATTTCAGGGTAATATGAATAATAAATATTTGAGCTCATGAAGGTTAACGGATGGATAGCCCTGGAGACTGGCACTCCCTGGGTAGGGAGGCAGCAGCTCCCTTCCTCATACCGGTGTCTTCAGCAGTGATCCAGGGAAATGGCCTGCTCCGGAGAAGTCAGAGGTGCTTCTTGGCAAGGAAACATCTGACACAAAAACTTGCTGCCTGACATACTTGTTCACACTTCAAATAAGAGCATTTGGGTTAGTGAATGAGTAGAGGTAGGAGTTTCCAAGCGTCACAAGGAGAAACTATGGAGAGAGGAGAGGCTCCTCCATCCCAGCACAAGCTCTCTATTGAACAAGAGCCGGGTTTGGTCACAAAGCCTCAAAACTAAACATCTAATTCCTGCT